>NC_040909.2:20704839-20843450 GCF_004126475.2 Phyllostomus discolor | reverse complement strand
TGTATGACCTCCCTTTCTTTCCTGCCCCGGAGCTAGACACTTTTCTGCATTCGCTCTTATCCTTATTTTCCTTCTTTCAGGCTTAAAGAATGAGGAGTCAGTGCTCCTCTCTTCAAGCACATCTATGCATCTTTGCCCTTTTGCCTATAGAACTGGAGAGCATGTGGCTGGAAAGCCACAAGGAGAGAAACAACACATTATTTTAAGCACATTCCACATACACAAAGCTCCAGCACCTAGCTTACTTCCTATTGGAAGTGATACAATTTTTATTTTTATGTTGAGATTTGTTATTTCTACACACATGAGAATGTTTTACCCAAAAGATGCCTTTAGCATTCCACTGTAATTTCACGTGCGATGTTATTTCCTGTGGAACCCTTTCTGCCCTGGAGTAAAATGGGATCTCACTGAGGATGTGGATTTGCCTTTCCTCCCACCATACTTCTGCCAGCATCAGCATCACGGACTTCCTGACTGTCTCTACACCCCCCTGATATTCCATGACATTCAAAATCAGGAAGCCTTAGAGAAAGAGAAGTCAAGCCATGGGCCCATACTCATAGGAATCACTAGTCTGATCGTGCTCTCTGCTCCTGTATAGAGAAGGTATGTACCCTTCATAGAAAGGTGGCCTGGCTCATTAAAACTCTGTTATGGCACCAGCTGAGAGACCATGCATTATGAGATGTGAGTGCCATCTTGGGAGATGTGTATGTAGGAGTGATTTATACTGGATGCGAGGCATTTTTCATAGTCCCACATATGGGCTTAAGAACCAAGTGATGAGAGGGAAGATGTGCCCATCACTGTTTTTCCCAATGAATCAATTGAAAAAGATGTACTTTATTTCCCCATAACTCTAAGAGCTGCTGGTGTAGATGTTTTAGCATTCTAGGGATGAAGGCATCCTTGCATAAATGCTTTCTTTGAATTGTAAACTGAGACTGCCATCTGACCTTTTGGGCTTCTGTGACCTTTGGGTGAACAAGCCAAAGTGAGATACAGTATTGACTTTGAAAACTGATACTATCGAGGAGTAACAGGGCTGCTGTTACATTACGTGGGCAGAGAGGAGTAAGCACAGTACTCTGGGTATTCCCTGTGATGTCAGAACCCTCAGGGATGGAGGTTCAGCCATCTCACCAGTTAAAGAACCCTGGTCGGCAGAGGGAAGGAGAGCCAGCAGAAAGCAGTCACAAATACCAAGAATTGCCACTAGTTGAAAAAATGAGTACTGTAACCTTACAGTTTCTGTGATTCATATATATTTACTTATGCCAGATTTTAAATTCACACTATCTACTTCCTTTTCCTGTATGTTGAGTTATATGGCATGTGTCGGAGCTGGTTTACTACCCAGTTGAGTCCAAAGGAGAATTTGGAGACAGGACCATGAGAGAGCCAGAAACTGACCTCACCCAGGAATCCTCCACTGGAGCTGGAAGCAGTGAACGAGATTTTAAGGTTCTCCCTTTGGGAAGAGCACATTGTTTAGAAATGGGGGCTAATTGCATTACACCACCTAGGAGCAATTTCACAGTTTGGTTTGGGAAGTAGGGTGTTCAGTTGATAAAGGAGTAGATGGTGGAGGGCACCTGTAATTTTTGTTTGCTATTCAACATCCCAATCCCTGCTTCTATGCTTAGGAAATCCCCTTTTATCAGTCCTGATAGGAGGCAACAGCTCTTTCTGTTTATAATTTAAAAAGGCTTGATGCTCAAGTATGCAGCGTTCTTGGCAGTTGAGGAGCAGGCACCTGACTTAGATGTGGCCCATTACACTAGCTTGGCCTGTGTCTGAGGTTGGTGGTAGAGATGCGAAGCCGCTGCAACCAGCGAAGAGAAAATTTTGCAACTGAGTAGCATCCAATTTGGGGAGGCAGTGGTAGCATTCAGTTTTTGGTGGAAATGAGAGTTCTGCCCCCTTCCTGACTAAATCTGTGCCCAGGTGTGGGGTGGCCATTTGCTCTTGTTTTCTGAGCTCGGTTCCCGGGCCCTCATGGTAATTCGAAGAACTATCTAGTATCTTTTCAATATGTTATTTTTCCAGTCACATCAGCTAGAGTCACTTTCTGTTTCTTCCAACTAAGAAGCTCGAGTTATGCACCGAGGACACCCACGAGATGTACTTGAAGCTTCCTTCTCTGAGAGCTGAGCATTCGAAACCCACTTGCATGTGGGATGTAGACGGTGTCTCCAAAGGAACCCCAGGACCCCACTCACCCAGAAGCCTCCAGAAAGGCCTGCGTGATTACATAAAGCAGCATCTATATACAGCTGTTTATCCTCAGCCCTGGAGGCGTGAGGTTAATGCTGCGGTCGCTCTGACTACATGATTCACAGGGACCGTCTCAGTGTTCTGACTCATAGGAAACCTCAGGTGGGCTGTGGAGCCCCAGGAAATGCTTGTGGTATTTTCAAACTGATGTTGCAATAGGAATATGATCTATAAATCCTGCCTGCTGGCCTCAAAATGCTGAAAAGGCATTAACATAAACTTAAAAAAAAAACAAATGGATGAAAGAGGGGGCAAGTAGAAGGAAATGAAATCCAAAAAATCTGTGGTTGTTATTTCATTCACAAAGGTAAAAATGATTGAACAGTGAGTGGGTTTCTCCTTCCTTCCTCCTTCCTTCCTTCCTTCCTTCCTTCCTTCCTTCCTTCCTTCCTTCCTTCCTCAGAGTGGAAATCAACAAGGAGCTTATTATACAGAAAGGAAGAAAGGCAAGTTTCCAAATTAGCAAAAACTGGATGAATCCTCTTTTGAGCAGCTGATGAGATCATTAGCTAATAACAGAGCTTGGCTAAAATGAGCAATTTGAGTTATCTAGTTGCCTATCGGGAAGAAAGTTCAATAGAGCATGCTTATCTATTTTTTTAATATGAAAAATGCATGGCTATTCAGAATTCTCATGAAGAGGAAAATCTATTGAAAATGTAACCATGGAAGGCAAATCAGATAATAGAGGTGAGAAATGGAAAGTGTTTATGATCTTAGGAAGATAAAAGGAAACAATTTTAGGTTGAATTGAACCTGAAGGGTGCAGAAGTTCAAGCATTGAAAAGAAAATTCTATGGCATGGCCAGAGAGAAAGAGAAGACAGCATTCAAAGGAATATATACAGTGAGGTACTACGTGAAGGTAATTCCCCTGAAGTAGGGCTCTTTTTGGCTGGTGAAGGACAGAAAGTAATTAACAGGAAAATGAAAATAAGGACACATAGTTCTTTATGCTTATCCATAGTGCCAGCTTCTAATAGATTATAAAATGGTTTACAGTTTCAAGGATTACAGTTGTGGTGTGGGTGAGAGAGCAAAGGCTTGAAACCAGGCAGGCTGGGACTGAATTCCAGCTCTGTCCCTCTGGCTCTGGGGCTGCCTGCCGTAACAAAAGTACCGTGGACTGGGTGGCTTAACCTAAATTCATTTTCTCGTGGTTCTGGAGGTCAGAAGTCTGAGGTCCAAGCGTCATCAGGGTTGATCCCTTTGGAGCTCATGGGCGGAGGTTCTGTTCCAGGCCTCTTTCCTTGGTTTGTGTCTTCCCATCACCTTCACCCAAGTTTCCTGTTCTCATAAGGACACCAGTCAGATGTCTCAGGGTCTACTCTAATGACTTCCTTTTGGTGTAATTACCTCTTTAAAGACCCTATATCAAATATGGTTACATTCTGAGATACTGTGGGTCAGGAGGTCAACGTATAAAATGTGGACAAGACATAATTCAGCCTATATTCATCACCTACTTGGTTTCCTTGGACACATCACTAATTCTTCTGGGGCATCTTCACTACCTTTAAAGTAGGGATAAAAGATCATTGTATCTTTTATACATTGTAATTTTTATAGGAGAGGCAACCCACCTATAGTCATGGCTAGCATGTCATAAAATCTAAGAAAGAAAGTGAAGATACTACTGGTGTTACTGTTGGGATAAAGTACAGCGTGAGTGTTCAAAGCACACAAAAGGAAACCTGCAGGTCCTTTT
The DNA here is from genome assembly GCF_004126475.2 of Phyllostomus discolor. Lineage (NCBI taxonomy): Eukaryota > Metazoa > Chordata > Mammalia > Chiroptera > Phyllostomidae > Phyllostomus > Phyllostomus discolor. Next base: position 20,839,463 of record NC_040909.2, on the reverse strand, counting down.
AAATTGCGTTACTCCAGCACCGTCGGTGACTTCAGAAAAATCTCTGTGCCCCAAGGAACTTTTCCTTGACCTTCACAACTGGGGGTGTCTTTGAACAGATTTCAATTCTTTTTCTCTTCTTTTTTGGCCCACCCAAGTCATCAATATTTTTTACTCAACCAAGACAATAGGGATCTGGATAAAAAAAATAAAAGTCTGATTTCTCACCTAAATACTCTTTCAGGTGAAAAAATAAAGAAAAAAATAAAAAAGGGAGACTTCAAGTATATGAAATTTCATGGACACCTGCAACCTATTTTTCTCATCACTTTTAAACCAGCAGGTACTGGTGCAGCTTTCAGAGGGGTGAGCCAGTTGGAGAAGCTGAAAGGAGCCAGCAGAGGGCAGCAAAGTGCCAGACAGTTGGGCCTGCAGAGGGACGTGGGAGGTGTGGGAGCCACTTGGGCAGGTGGGTTTCCCTCTAGGACAGTGGTTCTTAAAGTTTGTTGCATGTTAGGACCACCTGGGAAGTTTTTAAAATTCCTGATATCCCTATTAAGTCCGATTTTCTAAAACTGGAAGTTTTAGAGCGGAACTCCAATTATCCTACTGCGTAGCCAGGTTCAGAGTCACTGCTCTGGGTGGAAGTGAGGGGGAGAAAGAAGTAGAGGTTTTATAATGGGGGGAGGAGGGGAGGGAGCATATGTCACAGTCCATTAGAGGGCCCAAGGACCACGTTTGGGATCTGAAAAAACATGTGGGCAGAAATGAGTAAAAGCCAGCCAGGTTTAGTTCTCAGATGATAGCCATCGTCCTAGGGAAAAACACTTTGAAAGTTTCTCAGTTGTGACCGAATTGCAAGGCATTAGTAGTGCTTTGAACATACACCTTCAAACAGGTTGGGATACTACATGAGATGCGGCAAATGCAAAATGGAAAAAGACCCAGCTGGTAAGAGCATGAAAGAAACAGGGGTGAAAGTTACCCACAAAATAGGCAGAAGCAGGAAGTATTATGAAGTACTCACCTAGAAGGTCGATGAGAGAGGCCAAGCAATCGTCCCCACTAATTGGGTCCATCAACACCTTTGGCATATAAATCACTTTCAGGAAGGACTAAGGTATTTTGAAGACATTTCAAAGTTGTTGTGAATCCTGAAGTCTAAAGGAATGAACAAGAAGAGGTTTTAAATGAGGGTTTTTTGTGCAGAAAGAATTTATGGATGATCAAATCTAGAGAGTATGGAGGGAGGAGAAGTTCTGATTCTACTCACGGCCCCTTCAGCCCTTGAGGAGTCAGAATATGCAGGGGGAGAGTATAACATATTTAAGAGGGAACACAGTTGTGATAATGGTATCTGTCCAAAGTGTGATTGCTCTCTGCGTAGGTGGTTTGAGGTGGAGGCGTTAAGAACCTGTTTGTCAACCTTTTGAAGAAAACGAACTTTTTGTATGAGTGCTGTGACTCAAAAGTGCTCAGAGCTGCCGGAACACAGACAGACATGTCTCTCTGAAGCAGTGATTCTCAAAATTTACTGTTTGTCAGATTAGGACACAGGTAGTTGGGCCCCAGCATTTCCGATTCAGAGGGTCTTGTAAATTTGTGTTGCTCACAAGTGCCCAAGTGAACTGCTGATAAGGGGATGACACTTTGAGAGCCATTACTTACAAGGAAAAAATTCTTATTCTGTGAAGAGGATAGTTCATGATAGGGGAGGCATATGGAGAATGTTTACCTCTGCCAAACTCAGCAATTTCAACTTTGTACGTTGGAATCACCTGGAAAATGTTCACAATACTGACACTTGGGTCCCACCCCAATAGACTGTTGTACTTGACCTGGCAAGTGACCTGGGCAGGTGACTCAAATATGCGGCCAGGGTCGAGAGTCAGTAGCTTGCTAGCCAACCTCCTGGTGCTAGCTGGCCTTACATTTTGTCTCTGGATGGCCTCAGAAGTTCTTCAGTCAAGATCATGAATAAGATCAGCGGACATTTGTCACATGCTTTTTATGGGTCGGCACAGCTTAAAGTCCTCCGTGTGGATAATTTCATTTAAACTTCTCAGGAAGAGATGTGTTATCCATGACCTCTGCGGAAACAGCATCTGTGACTTATGGCTCTGCCACAAATTATAAAGCTGGTTAAGACTTGGAAAAAAATATATCGGTTCCAAAATACAAAAGGGGAACTGGAAAAAATGGAAATTATTGTTAATCATTTTGACAATAAAATGATAAAACTTTTGAACATTTAAAAAATGATTTCTTATATTTAATGAAGAATGTAAGTGCTTTTAGAGATATACTTAGTGTTTTATAAGGTAAAAATGCCCAAGTTCCTATGAATGTCTTCAAATGGCCCTGCTCCTTGTAACATTACATGATAGAAATTATCAGCTCCACTTCACAGATGAGAAAATTGGGGCACAGAGGATTCAAGTAATTCGTTTCAAGTCTAAGGAAGGAGTAAACAAATCATTTTAACTCAGAGACTCTGTGAGTGGATGTGATGTAACATATCCTCCATACGTGCATACAAAGATGCACAAGCGCCTTTTGAAAAAATTCCCCAGGGATGTTGTAAAGGAATTACAAATGAGGCTGTTTAAAACCTTCCAGAGACCCTACGGATCACTAAACTCCTTGGCCTGACTTTAACAGGGCAGGGAGGCTGCGTGCAGCTGCTCAGAGGCTCCCTGGAGACCGGGCCAGCGGCACCCCTGGGGCTGGACAGGGAGGCAGCCCTGCGGCAGGGCCGCTGGTTCACGCCCCTTGGTTGGCGGCACAAGCCTTGTTGACTATTGCTTAAAAAGAAAAAAAAAAAAAAAAAACAGTTGAAGTATTCGGAAGACGCTTGGTTCACTTAAAAAATTATAAACTCTTGATCATTATCTGGGATTTGACCTTGATTTGAGAAAAAGGAAACGGATAAAAGGAAGCTTATCGTGGGACTCCAGGCCCCTCCTCCGGCAGTTCTGGGGACCCGGCAGTTCTGGGGACCCGGCACTGGAAGGCAGAGCTCCGGGGCCCTGGGACGGGACCAGGAGGGCCAATGCCTGTCGGTGTTTCCCGCCTGCCCAATTTCAGTGAAGGGATGTGTCACGTTCCCTCTATAATTGTCGCCCTCTGGCATCGAAAAGCGGAGCATTTCTTCAAGTTCAGAATTCTTTCTCCTCTCCTGCCATCTGGTGGCGGTTCTTAGACACACGTCTGTTCAACTCTTCCTGATCCCAAGAGTCGTTTCTAGAAGATTTATTTTGTTTTCAAGGTCATTGCTGGTCAAATCATCAAGTCATATTCTTAGGAAAATCAGAAAATTTTACTTGATAGGGCATTTGTCAAATAAAACGGGCATTTTGTTTAGGACAGGGCATTTCATTTTCTGCTAAACATTGCGTTTCTAAAATTTGAGCTAATTATGGGACATTGTTACATAATATCGGCGTGAATCTATACAAATTTATACTTTAAATAGAATGGAAAATCAAGACATGCAATTGTATTAAATGGGACATTTATTTAAACCTATGAATCACTAGTTGGTGTGACACCAGGTAGTGAAAGAAAAAAACGCTGCTTAAAATTTTCCTTTTGAAATGATTACTTGAGTGTGGCTAATGTCACTGATTTCCTAGTATCATTAGGTGGTTGCCACTGTTATACTTGGAGTTAATAGAAATTAATTCAATCTCATTCACATTGTCAAAAATTATCTATGAAACCCATCTCTGGGGTAATCAGACAGTTTTCTGCCCTTCTCCTTGCTGTAGAAGTAAAAATCCCAGTTCTCTCACTTTTGAGGAAATAAGAAAATCTAGCAAACATCAGCTCAACCCTGCAGTTACCAACTTCTCTGCCACCTGCTGGATGTACAGGGCCACCACACTAGGGATCCGGAGAAGGGTCATCTGTCTGTCCCCTTAAGCTTCAATCTGGCAAATATGCTTCCCCCCGGAACCCAGGCCCAGTCTGCCAAGCAGTGGAGAAAAACTTCATCATGTAAAAATCAAACATGAAGTTATAAACAATGAATAAAAGGCCCAAAGAAACCCCAACTCATCATAGCCATATCTTCAAGTGGAACCAACAATTTTAAAAGAAAAAGAGAACCAAAAAATAAAATGCAGACTTCAGAAGGCCTAACTGAATGTTTTGATTTACCAAGTGTCAACATGTAATTAACTCATGTTTTTTTGTTTTTCAACACATAAAGACAACCAGTATACAAAAGAAGCCTGAATGTAATTTGTTGATTAAAGGATAGTATGAATAATAAATGCTTGAAAACCAGTTTAAAAAATCTTAAAGTATTGATGATGTTAGTCAAAAAGCTTCTGAAATGCTTGAAAGTTATTAGTATGTTGAAATAATACTGAACACACTTTGTGATTAAAGACAAGCAATGCTAAATGCTTAAAAAACATTAGCGTTTGCCTAATACTTACCATTTTTATCTACTTTGAATTCCCAGCTTATTTTTCTAGTCCCGCTTATATAGATGGGGTGAAAAAAATGAAACATCTTGAAGCCTTTTGTGCAATTGGAATAATTAATTGGTTTCAGTATGCTCATTGTGCTAATGTTCAATTTGCTTTTGTAGGCCCTCATTCCCTAGCTTCCAGCTTCTTACGCAGACAGGGTTTCTTCACGTTGACAGCCAGGCTAGTGTTGTGCTTCTCATTGTACTTTTGGAAAACAAAACACACAAAAAATGTATTTACCCTATGACAAGAATCAGGGACAGAGAAGAATCTTGATTTGCCTCAGATTTGAGCTCAGGAAAGCTACGAAATAAAGTCCCAGGTTTCTGGCCTCCATGTCCAGCACACTGCCCTTTACAATTTATAAGAATCCCAGGCATACTCAACAAGGTGAATTCCATCATTTCTATTAAAGCAACATCAACACCGCTGAACAATGCTGCTAAATGTGGTCAGTTTCCTCACGAAGCTCCTTGGATGGGCACATGTTGGTGTGATTTGTGAACTGGTTCAGTAACTCAGGAACATCGGCAGATCAGGATGGTGGTGGAAACACCACTCCCCTTGAATTCCCCTCTCTGAGGGTGATTCCGGGTCTGCACACCTTTGATGTTTTGTCGTCAAAGCACTGCTGGGTCCAAAAATCCCCAGACTCCGACTCGGTGAATTCCCAGGGTGTGGTAGCCCCTTGACCAGTAGAGATAGCAGCAGGCTGGCGGCACAGGTTGAACGAATGGATCACCCTGGAAGCCCCTGTCCAGGGACCGCCACAGCATCCTGAGATCCCCAGGGCGGCCAGTGGTTCTGTGGACAAAGGATGAAATTGGGTTTGGATTCTTTTCATATGTTTTACACATTTCATTTTAAAAATTGCCGTATTCATCTCGTGGCTAGAATATATTTTCAAGCGAGGATTCTCCTGGTTTCTGGGCTGTGGGTGAGATCGAGACAGTGTCAGGCTGCAAGTCATTCTTTCCTCAAAGCTGACGACGCTCGTGGTTCCTACAAGTGGTTTTGACACCACGCTCAGCAACTGTATTTTTAAAAATCAAACGTTAGGTTGCTCGCCCACTTCCTGATCAACTTACTGTTTTTCAAAAGGTAACTCTGGCTTTTAGATGTGAAATCAATGTGCCTGTGAAAGTACAAAGTCATCCTTCAGAATATATAGCTCATTCAAATATATTTGCTCATAAAAAAAAAGACTTCTGGCTCTTCAATAAGCTCTGTACCAGAGATAGGTGTATTCTTAGTACATGTCACTAAAAATACTTATAGAAAACTGCCTCTAGCTATTCAAGTTTGGGCCTGAGTACAATACAGCTTTTGTTCAGCAGTTTTATTTTAATCTGAATGTGCAAAGACTTTCAGCAAACGTTCTTTATGGGCCTGCATGCCACATAATGCTGACAAACTAGCGTTTTATTGACGTGGAAAAGCCTTTCTAGTTAAACAAGTAGGCATAGCTGTCTACTTTTCCTCTTAATATGAATATGAATCTTGTGCTTCCTGGTAGAGGTATTTTGAAACCTTACAGAGGGGTGGATTGTCATGTGCTTTCTAGAAAATGTACCCAGTTAAACGGAGTTCTGTGTTTGATGCAGGATTGCATTCATTATTATTCCATGCCACCCACCCACCCCTTTTCTAAATCAGCGACATCTGCCATCTCCTGATTATGAACCACTGGGTTTTATCGCCCTACATCTAAAAACTCAGAGGACTCTCGTGGGAGCCACCTGCCATTTATGATGTCTAAGTTGAGACCACTGCCCTGGAGAGGACAAATGTGGGCAGTCTGGTTGAGAGTCCAGCTCAGTCCCAGCCTCCCGTCAACACGAACTGCCCAGCTTGAGGGTTTGCCCCCTTGGACTGAGCCCTGAGATGATTGCCGCTCCCGCAGTTATCTGACTGCAGTCTCATGAGAAATCTCAAGCAAGAATTGCCTGGCTCAGCATTTTGCTCAGAGAGAATTTTGTAGGGCTATTGGACAGGATAGTAGTTAAAAGATCGGTGAAGGATCCATGGAGAGCTCAGGTTAGTGGTAGGAATATTTATATCTTACAAACCCATAATCATCTCAAACATAACTTGTAACATTTCTACCTCTCAAGGCAAAAGCAATGAAGACGCTCTTTTCCTTCCATTTCTTTTTCTTGGGCACACAACCTCTATCAGAGCGTCTGAGACCATTTTGTGACTTTGCTCTTCTTTGAGGCCTCACTCAAACTGGATGGTCACGTGAATGTTTGTGAGAGTGCATTTCCCCTTTCTGTCCCTGTACAACCTTGGGATGGACACTAGTGTCTTCTCGGGATTTCTCTTTCCCTTGTGTCTCACTTTTTGAGTTTAAATTCTCTTTGCTGTTCAATGATCCATTTTCCCCTACCCCCTTTTTATTTTGATGAACTTACTTCTCTTTCCTCCACACACTATGATTCCTACCTCTTCAAATGGCATTATGATAGATTGTGGACATTATATTTAGAACAAATGTATAGAAAGGCAATGGTGGAGAAAGAGAAAGAGTTTGTAATAATTTAGCCTGCAGAAAGTATTGTTTAAGGGATTGCATATGAGTGAATCAGAAAAGCAGTGTGCTTTGCTTGTAGAATGAGACGGATACAGCTACATGAGAGGGAAGACAGGAGGGGTGATCACCGTTCCGCAGAGCTTCTCCAGGCTCCCTGCAGGTGGCTGAGAGTCTTCCCTTTGTTCTCCATGAGTCATGTTTACCCTTATCTTTACAATCTCAGTTTAAAGTCACTCTGTTCGAAGTAGACCTTTAGTACTATGTTTTCCTCACAGCACGAATTTCAAGTACTGCATTTAAAAAATGTCTGTGATTTAGTCATTGGTTTTGTAATTATTATTGCCTTGTTGGTGATGGAAGAGCTCTCTCCCCTACTAGAATGTAAGCTCTTTGATGGGGGGCGGTGCAGCTCTGTTCTTCTTGTTTGCTGTTGGTTCACAAATGTGAGACATGGTTTCAGGCATACATGATAGGTGCCCAGTAAAAACTTCTCGGCTAAATGCCAAGTTCATCATAACTAAAATAATGGTACATGCCATTGCTGTAGAAATGGAAGGTACTATGTGGGATCTGAACCACTGGTGTTTTCACTGGTATTGTTTAGATTAACAGGGAAAAGATGGCCACATGCAAGTTAATCAAGAAGACAAAGCTGAGTTATGGTGATTTTTTCTTGTCATATTTCTTCTTTCTCATTTCTAGATACACCAAAAATATGTGACTTTTAATAAGAATAATTCTAAGCCCCTCATCCCCAAGGGCCTTCAAGATACTGAGAAGTTAAGTGGTTTTGCAAGTTGCATTGAGAATGTCAGGACAGGTAGAAAGTGGCAAGGGGTTGGGTTGAGCTAAACTTTCTAGCCTTCCTTAAATTCCACAACATTGGTACCATCTTCTCTGCTACTTCATATTATCTGGAACAAATGTTTTTTTTTTTTTTAAAGGAGTGGCTTAGGCAAGTGTGTCTGACCTCATTTTTTTTGACATTTGGAAGCAATTCCATTTTATAGGAAGTGGTATCGGTGGCATCTACATGGGTCCCATTCAGCAAAGTAGAACTATGGAGAGGAGAGAACTAGAGAACAGATGGCAGGGAGACGGTCAGTCTGAGGTTGAATGTCCCTTGTGTCACTTACCAAATCAGTGATCTCATTCAACTGTTGTTAAGGCTCATTTTTTTTTTACTTGAAAATTGGAGATGACAAATTATGAAGTTTCAATGACATTGCATACGTGAAAGACCACCGTAAAGTGGGAAGTCCGCCTTTGCCAATGGCCTGATGAATAACCCAGGCAAACTGGCATTCTAATACTCTGTGATTATTATGAACTGAATATAAGCATTTACTCTAAACTTCTACATAAAGTGTGTTATTTCCTTAAATTAGTAAATTCTGGAGAGCATGATATACAACAATACATTAGATATGTTCTTATTTTATTCACACTTTACTTCCTTTTAAGGCATACAACATAACAAGCAATGAAAGGGTACAGATCTTAAGTTTATAGCTTGATAGATTTTTCTCTAATGTGCACACCCATGTAACCACAATCACCATGGAAATATATTCCTTGCACCACAGATGGCTTCCTCATGCCCCCCTTACTCCCCTCCAAAAGTAATCCCTAATCTACTCTCTATCTCTACCGAATAATTTGATCAGATTTTAAATTTTACATAAATGAAATAATACTGTATGTTCCATTTTGTGTTTAACTCAACATATCCATGAAGTAAGTTTTCCCTGTTTTTATGTAACGACATTATTTTAAAGAGCATTCCTGAACCTGATAAAGCAAAGTTATTTTCAGAAATAAAAATGTCTCCTTCAATTTTTTTATCCATTATTCCCCTAAATACACTCGACATGAATTCACGGTTCTTCATGTTCTTCCTGAATGATCTTATTCTTTTTGTTATATCCGTGATTCATCTCTCTTCATCTCTGCCATTAGGATGGCCTGCTAATCATGTCTAATTACATCATCTAATTCTGACCCCATTTTGTAGTGCTATCAGATAAATAGTGGTGCTTTAGATTCTGGCAGTCAAGTATAGAAGAGATCGTAGAACCAAAATTTTCACAAGCTCAGTGGAAAGGGTTTCCTGATATCCTAAAGGTTAAAGTGATTCACGTATTTCTGTGTTGTTGTTTGTATCATTCAGTTTGATTTCTTTAGGAGAATGGAGTGTTGAATGTCCCTCAGGGTCAGGTTTTGGAATAGTTTCACTTTAATTACTACAGACAAGGAGGAGGAAGTGAGAAAGCCTAAAATACAAGAGAAATAAATTTAACTGCTCTCTAATAGGGCAAACATGACTCTTTTATTGTATTAAAGACCTGGCACAAATCCGATTACTTGATTCTGTGGATATTGGGTTATCAGGGCCTGATGCTATTAAACATTTAAATTATATGATTGATTGTTCCTACATTCTCACTCTAAGCAAAAATTTTTGGATTATAGGTTGTCAGCTCACAAATTTTGCCTTGGCAGATATACATCTTATTGAAAATTATTTTCTATGAAGATTGTATACATCAGCCTTTGTGAACCTCATCAAGCTGAGTTGGTATCTTTGGCCAGAACAACTTTGTTGCACTGGAGTTTGCAAGTCTGCTAAGCTGAGTGTCTGTCACCAAGAAGAGTACGCATTTAACGTTTCTCAGGAAATGCTCTGTGGAGGGCGCTGTGATGCCCAGATGCTTCCATCACAGCAGAACAATCTAGTCACCCAGCCATTATGGGGACTGTCTGCTGTCACCTCTCTTTGAAATTGTCTCTGCTAAAGAGAGTCACCTTGCCTCAGGTCATGATCATCCCCAGGGCAGCCCACATTCAATGACTCCTCAGTGTGGGAAGATAAACATCCCATTCTCTTGTCCTAAATGAGGACAACTTTGAAAGGCCATCAGGTCCCAGAGCCCCCCAAGGACAAGACACACCAACCTTTGGCGATATGGGAAATATGTCTATGTTTACAACAACACAGGTTTTATTCTTAAACGTGCAGCACCCTGGAAGAAATTAATATTATTACAAATTGGGAAAAAAATTAAAATTCTATATTACAAAAGCAATAGTTTTGAGCTGCAGAGTAATTGATGCCACAGGGTATGCACTAAAATTTGGGAATGTGCCTTTGTCTCCACAGTACCACTTCCATTTTTATCATAACCCCAACCAAAGCATAGGCTGTTCGCTCAGAGAAGGAGAGGAGGAGGAAGATGGATAAGTATCACATTCCAGTGGCATCAGAGCTCTGACTGCATTGGGCAATGGAGGAATTAGGCGAGGATGAAAAGGAACAAATACTTGGGATTACATCTTTAATCTATTTCTGGTTCCTTTTTAATAGTTGGAGGTGGAATAAAGTTGATATGGCCAGCTGAAATATAGGCAATAACATATTATTTTAATATATAGTAGCTCTGAGGCAATCTTTTCATCAAGTAATTTATACCTAGTGTTTTATAGTTATTATATGCTTTTGAGTACTGTTACTCTATGTACATATTAGATGGGAAGTACATTTTAAATTAGTGAATATACCTTGGCCTACATTTACATAAAATCCATCTAAGCCCACTCTGACTCATACTTTCGACCATGGTTTTAGTTTTTTTACTTCTTTTAACCCTTATTTTGTAGAGTGTTTGGAAGTTAACTGTGTGGCCCTCAGCCCCTGAGAATGGAGAAGAGCTAACTAACCATCGTTTTCTCACCAAACAATAAAATAGTTAAGTAAGGTCCATGCCTCAAAGTGTTTACAATCCAATTAGAGAGATATGTGTAGAGTAAGAGATTAACTCTATACAGCACATGCAAGCATCATATCTTGGGAGGACTGTTTTTTTTCCATCTTGATTTTAAGGAACTCAAAGGCAAGAATGGACTCGTTTACCTTCAGAATCCAGCATGGTCTTGGGCAGGGTTTCTCAGCCTCGACACTGTTAACCTTCTGGGCCAGAGAATGCTTTGTTTAGGGGGATGACCTGTGAAGAATGTTTAGCAGTGCCCCTGGCCTCTACCCAGTAGATGCCAATAGAACCCATCCCAGCGGTGACAACCAACAATGTTTCCAGATGCCCTCAGTGGGCAAGATTGCCCTTAGTTGAGACCTACTGCTTTGGAGGCTCAGAAAATATCAGACAGAAAATACTTTGAGCTATAACTAGGTTAAGATAAAGCAAGTATTTTAAAACTCAAAAGCAAGCAATGGTATCATTCTTTTGAGTAAGAAGACATATCAGAATTTTGAAATTGCTGAAGTCAAGTAATAACCCTTTCGAGAAACCATTTTATTAGGCTCCTGGTGAAGTAAATAATGTACCAATAAAAGTGAATAGAGTAAAAGGATCTTTTACCTGCCTGTACCCACAGGTATCTGTTTCATTTTGGCAAATAACTGTTCATATTCTTCCAAAAGTTTTGGATCATTCACCCAGAAGGTTTAGCCCTTTAATGCAATCCAATCCTGTCCTATTAAGGCCAAGATCTATTGCCAGATGAATGTGGCCAGGTTGGGAACATTCCAAAAGCCCTTTCTACTTCTAATGAGATTGTACAATCTTTTAAGAGAATAACAAGTTGCATATGGCTGTCACGAGAGAAGAATTTTATTATACAGAATTGAAAACATAGAAGAAACATTTAGAACACACAGAAGTCATTACAAAGGCAAATGCAAATAATAAGTAGGGGAAGATGGAGCTATACATCACCAGTGTTTCTTAGTATTCGAAGAGACTTGGTCCATCATCATTGTCTAACTGCATCAATATCATTTAAAAAGTGCTCATATGTAATCAGGGCCAGAACTGTGTTTTTTAAAGCAGCAGCTTTTCATTTTGGGGCTTCTTTCCTGCTTTATAGAATTTTCAGTGATATCCCAAACTCCTGTGACCAGTGAGTCAAAAAAACTTTTGAGATCCCTATTTAACCTATTACTTGCATCAAAGGTGCAATGTCTGATAAGTGATATAAGGTATTACTTGCCACTTAGGTATTTGTATTAAGCCAAAAAACAAAGGTTCTGCATTCAGTTTCAATTGTGGGAATGGGGGTAAGCGTGAGGGTAGGGAAAGGTGTTCCCACACCAACAATCACTTCTTGGACACCATTGGGGTGTCCTACAGTTCAACTCAATTCCGACACTATCTACCTGGAGATAGCATCATATCCCACAGTTTAAGGGGTCAGTCACACAAGACTGTCCCCTTCCCCAATTTCAGCTGCCAGTTAAAATCCCCTTTGTTTCTGACCAACTTGCTATAGATTGCAGGTTTCCACAATCCCCTCCTTGGGTTTGATTAATTTGCTAGAATGGCTCATAGACATCAGAGAAACATTTTATTTACTGGATTAATGGCTTTTTATAAAAGGATGTAATTCAAGAACAGCCAGATGAAAGAGATACCTATGGCAAGGTATGGGGAAAGGGCATGGAGCTTCCACACCCTCCCCATAAGTGAAATTCTCCCCAAATCTTCTCGTTCACCAACCCAGAAGCTCTCTGAATGACCCCTGTCCCTTTGGGGTTTTATGGAGGCTTCATTACATAGGTGTGACTGATTAAACTACTGGCCATTGGCAATTAGTTCAACTTCCAGTCTCTTTCTCCCTCATGGAGGACAGGAGGTAGGACTGGAAGTTCCAACTCCCTAATCACATGATTGGTTGTCCTGGTAAGCAGGCTTCACCCTTAAGTGTGGTCCAAATGTCACCTCATGCATATAACAAGAGATACCTTGACCCCCTCAGAAAAATGATGAAGATCAAAAATATATTTCTTATTATAAATCACAATAGCACACAAAGAAGGAATTGGGGATAGGAGGGTCTTCCTGAAAATTAGAACATCTTAGGTATGAGAGGGTCTAATAAAGACTCACCAGGATTACCATGAAAGATGTCCAGGAGAACGTAGGGCAGGTGCAGAATTTGTGCAGAATGAAGGAAGCGAGAAAGATAATGTCTAACTAGTCATCATGAGCATCGGAGGCCAGTTCCACATGGAAGCACATTTGTATAAAGCCAGGCCTCAAGGTAGACAGTGAATTCATATGTTCCTGAACATTAAGGAAAGGGAAAAGTAAACATAAAATTATTGAGAGATCTTGGAAACTGGGTCTACAGAGGAAAAGTCTCTATCAAACAAGGTAAAAACATAGAGTATTACTAAAATCTTAAAATATTTCCAGGAACAGTGGTCTCTTGGGTACCAGAAACTCAGACACTCTCTTTGTTGCCTTTTAGTCAAAATGCATGTGCGTGGCCACACATGCTAACAATGCATAATTGGTTTGAATCATTACTGTGTGCCAAGAAGTTATTTAATTTCTTCAACAATATTCTGAGGCAGGCACTTTTGTCATCTTCATCTTATAAATGAAGAGATTGAGGCTTACCAAGAAGAAGTAAACTGCCCAAGGTCACACAGTAAGGATTTGCACCTAAGTCTGACAGACTTCAATGCCTAAGTTTTTATCGACTCTAAACCATGGTGCTTTGGCAGAAGTGAATTAGATGCTTCCAGAGCCAAGTGAGGGAACAAACCAGCTTTCTTTCTATCTCCTGCACACTAGAGCCCCAAGTAGATTTCTCATGAGATTTGTCTTAAAGGCTTTGAACCCACTGAACTTGATAGCTGCTAAGTTGTCTTGTCAAAGCCAGAGTGGTGTAGGAGTTGCACTGAGAGGGGTGAGGCATGAGGCAGAGAGAACCTGTAACTGAGTGTGCCTGGTATCTTGCTGGCACTAAGTGGATGGTAGTGATGTCTTAGCACTTCTCGGTCAACTGTGGGCAGAACCAGGCTGAGCAACAGGGATCCTGAACCTTAGTGGAAACAGCCCTAATGTTTTGGTCAGAGAGGGTATAGAATTCCAGACCTGGCCTCTTTTTTCTCTATTACGTGGCCTCTAACAGGCAATTTATTTTCCTTCTGTAGGCCCCCTCATGATGTAGGAGGTGACTAGATAAGAATGTAATTTCTGAAAACCTCCAAGAAATCCCAGATTCTGTGAAATGTCAAGGATGACACAAAATTATGAGAAGGAAGCTATATTATGGTAAGTAAATACTCATAGTTTACTTGCAATGAATGTAACATGTTGCTTGTACAAGTAAGGAAACATGTCAGATTCCCTTCCCAATCTCTATCCCATTACACCCTATACACGGACTATAAGGATCCAGAAATTGAGCTATTTTAACATGCTGTTTGTTCTGATGATTTCCATGGATCAGTTTGACTTTCTGTATTTTTCCCCGCCCCCAAGTGGGTGGCGTGTATGCAGTGGTTAGAACCTCATATTTGTAGCCAGGATGAACCAAGTCCTAGTTCTGTCACTTACTGGTTGTGTGACCTGGCTAGAGTTGCCAACTTTTCCCGAGCCAGGCATGCTCTTCTCATGAGGAGGATAGGTAACAAGCAGCAGCTCTAGGCTTAGTCAGCTCAGTAGAAAGAGGGAGCCTCTCTGCCAAGGGTCCCAGTTATAATCTCAGGCGGGCTTTTGGATGTCTTGCCTTGTGTCTCATTTCCAATCCTGAACTGGTCAGTGTGTTTAGAAAGCAGGGGTTGACAATTTCACCGGGTGTATCAGAAGACTTGGAAAATGTGGCCTATAGGCTCCCCAAAGCAGGTCTTTGGACTCACACTATGTGACAATTCTTCTTGGGCAGAAATCTAAAGGACTTTTGTTGAAAACTCCTTTGAGCTATTTCAGAGTTCTGATTGCTCACTTCACTACTTTGAGAGCAAACCATTTCATTAATTAGAGCCTGGGAGAAATTTACTCTGAATCTTTGTCTAAGATGCTTAAAATATCAGGTGGTGTTCACATGCAGCTCCTAGGAGCCTAGAGTAGTGTCTGCCCTAGTCAAAGCACACTACCAATCAAGGGTGCAGGAGAAGTAATTTCACCACAAAATACCAGGGTGAATTTACCGAAAGAAGGGGAAAATGGATGCTGGCTAGGCAAAAACAACTGTACTGATACTCAGCATGCCACCTGACATTTGTATGTACACAATGTTTATTAAATAGTTTTCAACACCTACAGCAGATAATGTACTGCCCTAGATAGCAGAGCTATAATGACAGAGTCCTCAAGAAGCTCAGGGTTTAGTGGAGGGAGAAGGAATACGGAAAGTAAGTGATTCTGCTTCTGGTAAGCAGTCCATAATAAGAGAGGAGTTGCTATGGGAACTACAGCAGGGCAGCAACACTAGTCTTGAGCTGGAAAGTAACTACCAAAAGGAGGCAACATCTACACTGAGCCCCCAGAGGGATGGTAGGAGTAGTTCAATATGAGGGTCCTCCTCTAAGTCTATGTCCACAGGTTGCCTGAGTTTAAAGTTTATCTTGTAAAAGACCAGCAAAGATTAGACATCTTTACCCTGGCTGGAGGGCTGTTGAATTCAAGTGAGAGAGAGGAGAACTGGCTGAAGCATTTTGTCAACATTTTATAGACCTACTCTCAGAAGAGTAGGAAAATGTTCTCGGAACAAGTATTTGTTTTGGGACATCATGCAAAGAATGTTTGTAGGAAGATGATCATTGTACCTTAACATCTAAAATGAGATTTATTTTGGATGTTTAACAAAATAAAGATTTAAATAAATAAGGAAAGTAAGATTTATTTCCAAAGAAGAGGTAAGAAAACATGAAACATCCTAGACAACAATATTAGCCAAGGCTCTTACCCATCTGGAGGGGGGGCCAGTGTAGGTGATTACAAACAGTAGCTGGCTTAAGCAGCAGGTATTCAGGGCAGGGGAAATTCAGGCAGAGCCGGGGTGAGAGTGTGAGGACCATGGACAACTTTGGAGTCTAAGCCAGGGTAGCAGGCATTCGGGGAGTGAGGAAGGACTGGCAGGGTTCATCTATACTTCTGTGGACCTTGGCAAATATAAGCATGAGAATGACCAAGATAATTCACATTACTGTGCCACAGCATCCCATGTTTTAGAGAATCCATATGTCTAAAATTCTACTACAAATTAGAGAACTTGACTTAAAGTGACTTGCAATAACACAAATAGTTAAATCAGATTTGTTAGTGATGTTGGATAGTTTCAGACAGAGAAATATGTTGGAAAACCAGACTTCAACCAGAGAAGGATCCAGAGTGGTTCTGGAAGTCAATAGTTCTCAAAGTGGTGTTCCTACATCAGCAGTACCAGTATCACTTTGGAACTTGTCAGAATTTCAGTTTCTCATCCTCATATCAAACCTACTGAATCAAAAACTCTCAGGCTGGGGCCCAGCAACCTGTATTATAACAGGCCCCCCAGGTGACTCGGATGTAAGCCCAAGTTGTGGAACCACTGCCTGGAATCCCAGAACCAGAACATCCTCCACTACCTCTCTAGGGTTGCCCCTGGGTGAATCATTTCTAAATCAATTTTGTCTCTGGGCATCTCCATCCGAGAAGCGAATTCTAGAAAGTAGAATATGATTGGCCACCTCCAGTCATGTGCTCACTCCTGTGTCAGGTGGTGCACCTTAGTGATTTGCTTGAAAGCCTCTGCCTCCAACCACCAGAACCACATAAAGTGAGAAAAGGCATTTCCCTGAAAAAAAGTAGGGAGAGTAGTTTTCAATAAGGAAAGGAATTCTGACCAATCAGCAGATACATCAGATGCAGAATTTTGAAGGGTGGATGTGGGATGGAATTAGTCACTTGCCAAAGAGATTTTTGGCATCATTATAAGATGAATTATAGAATTGAGAACTCCACAGAGGACAGGGATTTAGGGTTTCTTTTTTTCTCTCAGTGTCAATATTCCATGTGCCTAAAATGCCTAATTCAACATTTTTGATGAGATTAATGAGTTGATTTTCTAAGCATTTTTTTCCCAAGTTGGAAGAGAAAAGGGCAGAAAGAGCTACTGCGCTTTGGCTAAGCTTCTGAAATACACAGGGCCCAGCATGAATAGTACCCCTTTTCATGAAATGATAATCTATACCAAATCTTTTACTACAAAATCATAATCATGTAATTCTATAACATAACAGTGTCACATTCAAGCACACCACATGACATTTCATGTGAAATGTTCAAATGGCTTACCCTACCAACCATACTCAATGGCATTACTTCTGCCAGACCCTGTATTTCTCATCATTGATGCAGAAATCTTCCTGTGGTTAGTGATGGATATCATGGAACCTTAGGGTGTTAGAGAGGCAAAGAAACTGGAAATCACCTAGTCTAGCTTTTTCGTTTTAGAAATGAGACTGCTGATCCCAAGGGAGTCTGATAGACTTTCTCAAAACCACATGGTTGATGCTGATCTTTATGGAAGGGTTTGGGTATTTGGCTAGGAATGAACCTAATGTCTATTTTCCTATCTATGGTGAACTAAGAGAAAACTAGTCATCCATTGGCAATGTCTCTTAAAAGACCCAGGTTTAGGCAGTCTTACTTTGGCCTGTGTTCCTTTTTTCCCCACTTCAGTCACATCCATTTATCCAATCAGCCAAGGAGCCAACCAGCAAGCCAGCCAGCCAGCATTCAGCCCTCTATTTAGTATTAAATTAATGCTTCCTCGGTGGAGCTTGTTCACCATGAACAAGGTGAACAAGACATACTCTTTGTTTTAGGCTTAGCTTCAGGCCTAGAACCCAAGCATTCTGACTCCTACTTTAGGGACCCTGTTTTTTTCCATATTAAAACAACTAGTAGACCACTGACGCTGGAGATATTATGGGGACATGGATTGAAAGTTCTGCTATCTTGACCTGCCCTTCTGCCTCCTGTAGGTCTGTCTCCATTTTCACTGGGCCTAGTGCAATGAGTCAGAGTTTTCTATACTTTGAGTTAACTGAAAGCAACATTTTCGGGAGGATAGAACCAAAAAAAATAGTCAAATAAAACCACTTAGGAAAACTCTACAGTTCTGTGCTAGAAACCAAAACCCATTTATTTAGGGAAAGGATGGAAGTGATCTAATTTAAAAATAGTGCTTAATGCAGTAACAAATGCTTCGTCTCACAGTACACCTGGAAGTCCACCCCTGCATGCCTCTACAGATTCTGGGAGAGGGGAAGACTATACATGGTTGGAAGTCCTATGTGGAAGCAATGACACTGCCTTCGATCACACTGAAAGGATTGACTCCATTGTGGTTTCTAAAATCTTAGATCTTTAGCTCTACTACTTCCACTTGCAAGTTCTCCATCCTGATTTCCTTCACCACCAAATATATAATCTATGGGGGTGGCTCCTATACTATGGAGGAAAAAAGGACAGCCACACTGGCCACTTGCTTATTCTACGAAAATACTGAAGTTGTAGGTCCCACCCCAGGACCTTTGCACGTGCAGTTCTCTCTACCCAGTAGACTTTTAAGTCTTTCCATGGCCAGCCCATGTTTAACTCAGAGGTCACCTGCTCAAAGAGATTTTCCTGACCACTGTCTTAAAGTGGCCAGGAAATTCACAGGCATAGATTCATTTTTAAAAAATGGAAACAATTTTTCATCCCTTTCTGTATACATACCTCTTAACTTTTTAGCTCCTCCCATAAAGAAGTGGAATCTTATAGATCTAATGGGGCCAATAGAATGACAATGAAGTGACCTAAGAGCAAGCATGTCCTGCCAGAGGCTGACAGCTCATGTAGAGGAGAGCCGAGATGCCTCCATGTATATCAGCTGATCCCTCTATGTGGGAGAGATTCAAGCCAAGGTCAGCAGAGTCACTGAACCAACATGTAGCTGACCACTGATTAATGGGTGAGAGGGGCTGAGTCCAGAAGAACTGTCTAGCCGGTCTGTAGCAAAGATAAATGCTTATTGTTTTAAGTCACTGAATTTGGGGGTAATTTGTTACACAGTAATAACTAACTGATATCTTCATCACGTTGTAGTTCTTATCACTACTTGAAGTTATCTTGTATATTTACTCATTCGTTAGAATCTAGTGCTGTAAAGTAAGCTCTCTGTTGGCCCAATAATCCAATTCCTAAACTAACACATAATAGTTACTCACTAATTATTTGTTAACTGGGTAAAGAAAATGGAAGTAACATTCAAGCACCACTCTAAATAAGATTCTCTCTCTTCCCTGCATATTAATTACCCCAAGAGCCTTGTGAAGAAGGTATTATAATTCATAGTTTTAAGTAAATATCAAAATGGTTACGTAAAATGCACAATTCTAATAATAAAAAATCAGAGTCTGCCATCTATATATAACATCTAAGGACTGATCAAACTGTTCATTGACATTAAAAATACATTGTTCAGGGATACTTCACACTATTTCTGTTGCTATTACTTTTAGTGGTATATAAATGCAATATATTATTGCTAAAGATACACTTAGAAACTAGCTAACACAAACTAAAAAGAAGTCACAAATGCAAGTTATTCGTACAGACAATTCACATGTACTGACTCAGTTAGCAAGCACAGGTTGGGACAGATTCTCGACCGTGTCCACCGACAAGCAGTGCAACCCACGGCTGGGTGTCAGAGGCTCTGTTTTTCTGTGCGGCCTCACACCGTTAGAGAACAGTGTCCCAGAGGATGAGGATCTCGGGACCCCTGTGTCCTGGTCAAGGCAGGAACCTCAGGCTCTCCCTGCTTCAGGCTAAACAGACCTCACCTCCTCTTCAGAGATGAGAGCCAGGAGAATCACGTCAAACTTTGTGAATAAAAATGGTGAGAACAGGAACAGTCTCAGATGTACTCAAGGACAGATTTGTCTGGCTTCATTGGGAACTGGGATTGTGTGGGTGTATCTGGAGACAGAAATGGAGCAGGTTCTGAAGCCTTCTTGTTTTTACATTGGTATAAAATGTATATACTGAAAGGGCAGCGCTTGGAATGTAGTTACTAAGAGCAAGGACAACAAGCAAGAAATTGAGCTACTGTGGGTGAGAGTACCGGGTGCTTCATTTGGGGATCTTGTTGAGTCCCCACAAGTGCAGTGTCAGGCGCGCCGATGTAACTTTACCTTTCACCCTGTAGTCAATGGAGCCTCGGAAAGGTTGTTTGGGCCAAGGTCACACAATTTGCCCATGTCTACCTGATGGTTTCTTTCCCCTGAACTCAAATGGGTGCTGCTGCAGGGTTTGCAACACTGTTTTAGTCCATTCCCTGTAAAGGCTCCCACTCCTTTGATAGCATTCTGCATTTCATGTATAGTTTTATTGAAAGAAATACCTGTCTGAAACTATAGAGGCATTTTCACTTTTTAATGGCTACTTACCACATGAATAATAGAATCTCTGCCAATTTTGAGTTCGAATGTGTACCTGGCAAAATAATACAAACCATCATGCTAACAGAAAAAATACTTATCAAAAAACAGCAACTTCAGAGGTGTTGGATACTAGAAAAGCTTCCCTCTTAAGCAAAAAAATAAATAAATAAATAAATAAATAAAAGCCCTCATTGGCTCTCACAGGATTTTCACACCCCCAAGATTGGATTTTGCTATATAGTTTTCATTTAAAATCACTTTATTGTATTTAAAAACATAGCCATTTATTTCTCAGTTTGCCTGGGAGCAAATAGAAAACAAAGACAAATATCAAATCAAGCAAACAGGGACCATATGGTTATTTTAAATAAATATTTAGTTTGAAGAATGGGTAGCATTTGCATCCATTCCTATTTTTCCTCTGCTTTTCCTGGCCAAGAGAGGAGAATTAAACTTGACTTGCTCCTACCCACCCTCCAGCCCCCGAAATTTCCTGGATCATTTGCTTTTTGTGGCTTTGATGGCACAGTCTGCAGCCCCGGGAGGCCTGTTCCAGGGAGAAGTGGGGGTTAAGTCAGTTGCTGTGAGGTCTGTCTTTATCTTATTCAGTACGTTGTCCTTAGCCAAGAGTTTTTCTCTGAGTAATTAGCTTTTTTTTTCCGCTTCTTTTCTCTTGGTGATCAGTGACTGTTTTCCATTGGACAAACATGGACCAGAGAATCATTTTCTTTAAAGTCAAATAGAAAAAAAAAGTGTGTCCACATGTATCAGCTTCACAAATGCCACTTTCACGTCCGTGGAAAGTGGGTTGGAATGGCTAAAGGATGGAAGCCAACTTTTGCTCTAATTCTGACAAAATAGGGCAAACTCTAAACACTGTGAACTAAAGAATTAGGGCAAGACGGGCAGAAATGCGCTGTGTATTTTGTGGAATTGGGTCAAAATGCCGCAATGCTGCAAACAAGGGGGAAAATATGGACACACTTGTCTCCCGTGCCCCAGTGAGATGGAAAACATTGGCAGTGGGACGCCAGACAAACAGAGCAATCGCAACTGTGGGAACATTGCTGTTCCCAAACAAACTCTGTGCAGTGCAAGCCCAGGGAACACCCACGGAGCTCTCAAACTGGGTCCCAGCGAAGGGGAGGCTGCTAACTTGTAAGCACAGTGACAATAGCAAAGGAGAAACCCAGCAGGACTGAGCTGGTGCTTCTCAGCTGGCACCAGAATAACGCTGCTTGAGCAGAACAACATGAAGTCTGGCGGAGCCACACATAAAAGCTGTATTTCAGCAAATGTTGGGGACAAGACGTAGTCTTTATTTCCTAGAGAAACCGCTCTGTTTACAAGGGAATGAATGGCATGAATATCAATGCGAGCTCCCGCGAGCCGATGCGGAAGTAGTAGACGCTGCATCTGTGCCTACAGCAAGCTGTGCTTGAACACACTGCCATTTCTGGGTAGGGCAAAACTGAGGGCTAAGAATTTACATGAAGGCTCAGCTGTGTGAGGCCATTTCAAGATGTTACCGATTTCCTGAGTCCTAGAGCAGAGTTTCTCGAACTTTAATGTGCACAATACGATCCTCTGCAAATTGTGCTAAAATGCAGGTTCTGATTCGGTAAGCCTGGGGTGAGGCCTGAGACCCTGCGTTTCTAACCAGCTCCCAGGTGATGCTGATGCACAGATCCCGTTTTCAGTTCCAATAAAAATCATTATGCCAACAGAGTGAGAACCAGAAGGGCAGGTTTGGAATTAATTAGATTTACATACTCAGGCTGTGGTAGGACAAGATAATGGACTTCAATTAGCATTCGAATATGCCTAGTGCAATTTGAGATAGAAAAGGCTTACCCTTACTTTTCGAAGACATTTTACTTTTTCCCACTGAGCACAGAGGTTGCAACGGCAGCAGAATTTAGGAACATACCAGTGTCTCCGAGTCAGAAGAGACCTTGGAGATCAACCAGAACGAAAGCCTCTTGACTCCCCGGTCTAACGCTGCATCCACAGTGTCCAGAGGCTCCCAGCTGGATCAGCACAGCAAACTTCCTCCAGTGATGTGTTAGTTTCCAGTGGCTGCTGTAGTAAGTTTCCACAAACTTAGGGGTTTGGACAGCAGCAATTTTCCCTCTTACAGTTCTGGAGGCCAGAGTCCCAGAATCTGTCTTCCTGGGCTGAACACAAGGTGTCCAGAGGCTCTGGAGGAAAACCTGTTCCTTGCCTGTCTCTGGTGGCTGCAGGTCCTCCTTGGCATGAGGCTGCATCATCCCAGTCTTTGAGATCAGCAACTGAAATCTTTCTTTGCCCTGCCTTCATATTGCCTTCTCCTCTGAGTGTCTCTCTGTGGAAACTCTGTCTTCCTTCTCTTAGACAGATATTTGCGATCCCATTTAGGGACCACTGGATAATCCAGGATGATCTATCTCCTCACCTCCATATCCTTAATCAAATCTGCAAAGGCCTTCTTTCAATGCTCGGTGGCTTTTGCAGGATCCAGGGAGTAGGACCAGATAGCTTTGGGGACTTTTATTCAGCCTGCCACACACTGCCAGCAACTACCCAATGTGTGAGGTGTGCTCAGAAACGTTGACCAGCCTGGTCGGTTAGGTATAAGACACACACTTCAGGACAATTGTCAGCTGAAGGGCTGAGACAGCCATTCCTGTGGCACCGGGTATCAGTGCAGATCAGTTTCTCAGGAGCGCCGGAAGCCTTGCTCCAAACAAGGCATTCCTCGATGACATGCATCATCTGCCATGGGATTTAGGTGGCTGGGCGGTGTATCTGCACAGCTGGTCTCCTGGATCTCAGCTAGTAAGTGCTGCCCTATTTTCCAACCGAAGGCTTTTCCTATAGGAGACAAAAACCCCTTTTTGGCCATTTTTTTTAATCTTGCAAAATGTTTATTTTGAAATAATTATAGAGCCCTGGCTGGTGTAGCTCAGTGGATTGAGCACAGGCTGCGAACCAAAGGGTTGCTGGTTCGATTCCCAGTCAGGACACATGTGGGTTGCAGGCCAGGTCCCCAGTGGCAGCCATGTGAAAGGCAACCACACATTGATATTTCTCTCCCCCTCTTTCTCCCTCCCTTTCCTTCTCTAAAAAAATAAATCTTTACAAAATATATATATATTCTTACAAAGAATATTTATATTCTTACAAAATAAAATAATTATACATACACAGGAAGTTGCAAAGAAATGTACAACAAGGTCTCTTGCGTCTGTCGCCCAGCCTGCCCCAGTGTTAAGACCTTGCATCAGTGTAGTGCAATATCAAAACCAGGAAGCTACCCTGGCTCTTGTGGCTCAGTGGATTGAGTGCCAACCTTGAACCAAAGGGTCTCCAGTTTGATTCCCAATCAGGGCACATGCCTGGGTTGCGGGCCAGGACCCCAGTAGGGTACGTGCAAGAGGCAACCACTCATTGAAATTTCTCTCCCTCCCTTCCCCTCTGTCCAAAAATAAATAAATAAAATCTTAAAAAACAACTACCCAGGAAGCTAACATTGATGTAATCCCCAGCACTTATTTAGAAGGCTCATTTTTAACTGGTTAGAAAATAGCAAAGGATGTTCCACTTTTTGTATTTATTTCAGAAATAAACGGGCCAGATGACGTTCCCGGAGGCTGGTTCGGCCCTCACAGATAGAACGCTAGCTGTGGTTTGGAGGGATAGAAATGCTCTCCCCAGGAGATGGCACCTGAAATATATGACAGGAAACTCTGAAACCAGGAAACTGGAGCAGTCACTTCCCACTTCAGCCTCCCAGGGTGTCATTTGCTACAAGATAGCTAGTAATGAAATAATCTTAGACATGAATCCAACATAATATTCCACTTAGAGTATGTAGTTGTTTACATATGTAGTTAGAGCCTTTTATGCGACAGGGTTTTGATTTCCATATCAGAGCTTCATGAATTGTAATGAATTGTAAAATATTTTTAGGGCAGGCTGTTATTTTCTGTGAAAGGGATATTACACTTCGAATGTGAAGGTCTATGCACTTTCCTTCACGTTTCCACTTCTGACGCTGTCAGCCTGAGGCTAGGAGGAAACGTTCTGGGAAAGGGTCAAAATGAGGCAGCCGAGTAGGTGAGGGTTCTGGTTGCAGCAAGCTCTCCGTACAGGGTCAAAAACTGGGGTGGGGAGGACTTCTGGGGGTCCAAGATGATGGCGGCCAATGAAATCCGAGCCTCTCCAAATATCCTGTAATTACGCCAATCAACAAGAAAAGCAAATAAGAGCACACAAATCCAGCGGCTTCAGCGGAACAAAGTCTGCATGGATACAAAAATAAATAGCGCTTCCACAGAAACTTTCCCTCGAGCTGCGTTAGAGAGGGTGGGGCATGAGGGTTCCACCATGCAAAAGGAAAAACAAAAGGAGATTAAGCTAAAATCATTGCTAGAAAAAGAAAGACCACAGGAAGTATGACACAGTGAAAGATCTTGGCGGATCAGCACACCGGCCACGGGGAAAGGGGTGCGGGGTGAGCAGGGGCCTTGGAAGGCAGCCCTGGAAGGCGACTGCTGGGGGAGAGGTGCCCTTTGGGAACTGGATGGAGATAAGGAAACAAACCTGGGGAGGGGTCTAAATCCTGTGAAGCAAAAGAAAATCCCCAAGGCAAAATGATACGTGACCCCTCCCCCCAGTGCCCACAGCACCAAAGTGGGAGGGCACCCGTAGAAGGCAGCTCTGGAGCGTGTCTGGCCTCGGGGAAGTGTTGTGTGGACCCATGCTGGAAGCTGAGGTAAAAGGAAAACTTAGCAAAACTGCTCCTGTCTTTATTTAAAACGTTGATATTTTGATCATCCTGGACTTTACATTCATTTTGATTTTTTGAAATATCACACTGCAATAATATCTGGATTTCTGAATTGTCCTGCACCCCTCCCTCACTGGTTTAGGGGCCTCTGTTGCTGGGCATTGCCCTCGGGTGATGCGGGTTGCCAGGCTTCGGGCTCCCTGCAAATGCTGGTGAAGCAGCTCTGGCAGCCCCTAGCACCCTCTAAGAAATACCTGTAGGTGCTGGTGGTTGGGTGGGGGAGCCCACCAAAGGGTTGGAGAGAGGTTCCCCGAAATAGTAAAAGGGGATCGATGGAGATCTGAGGCAGCTCCCACATTATTTGCTCTAGAAGCTGTTTTCCAATACTGATCTTTCGAAAGCTCTTCAGCTCAATCACAACACCAGCCTTGCTGTCCTCATCCACACCAGTGCGCTTGACTCAGTGACCTGTTATTCTGGTCATAGCGATAAACATGCAGTGTCGACACATTCGCACACAGGGTCCCCTGGCCTGGAAGCGACAGTGGCTGTTCATGATGTCTGACTGGGACACAGCTGACAGAGGTGACCCTTGGAGAACCCAGCCCTTGTCTGTTCTTCTGCAGACTTCCTTAGAACCATTGACCTAAATGAGTTATAGATTCTACTCTCTGTTCTATCTTTATAGAGGGGATCTGGCAGGGTCAAGAGGGTGAATCAGCACAAACAGTGGGCCATTATTGGAAAACACATTCAAAGTAAATAATAGACTGAACGCAGATAAAAGGCATAATGTTTGCATTTGAAAATTGTCATGCATTTCCTATACAAATTCTCCGTAGCTCTTCTCTGTAGGACAGGAGACTGTGTATCAGGGGAGATAACCCAATCATTTCCCTATCCTACAAACAAGCACAGAATTTAAGGAGAAACATATTCAGATTTTTTCCCAAAGTAAATGGTGTATTAGTCAAACGACATACATACAGAAATGTGCAAAAATTGCAAGTGTAAAATTCAATACAGTTCCACAAAATTAACATACCCATATGACCAGCATCTGATTAAAAAAACTATCACCGAAGGCCCACTCGGGCCCCCCTCCCAGTGAGCAATTACGCTAGATAATCACTCTCCTGACATCTAATCCCAATGATTGGTTAGCCTGGCTTTGCACTTGATCTAAATGAGGCTGCGCAACACATAGTCTGTTCTGGCTGCCTTTTTTTTTTTTTTTTTTTTTGCTTATATGTGTTTGTGAGATTTGTTCATGTTATTTGAACAATAATTTGTTGTCATTGCTGTACAATATTCCCTCTCACTGTTTTACAGCTGATGGACACTTGGGTTGTTTCTGACGTGGGGCTATTATGATTATGGCTGCTATGAACATTCTTGTGTGTGCACATTCTTGCCTTCATGGGCATGTTTGAGAACATACAAAGCCACCTGCTGGGTTATACAGAGGAATTAAATTGCTCTGTTTCACAGAGTTTCCTGAGGTTTATGTGTTTATGAGCACAATTGTGTACGTACAACTCAAGACAAGATTATTGGAAAAAGGCAAGGTGCTTCTTCCCATAGCAAGAGTATATGGACCTCATTTAATTCAAATTCTGTTCTCAGGAGAGCACTGTCTAACATGGTAACTTCTGCTAGTCTAATTACAGTGTTTCTATTATAGTGGCATCTATCTTGTTAAGGAACTTCACTTATTATTTCTCCTATACATAGACAAGTTGCAAACCCGTTTTTGAAACTGAGGGTGGCAACTAAGTAATAGTAGCAGCTAAGCCATTTCTAACAGGCATACAAGTAATCCCCAAATCTTATCTGTTAGACCAGCATTAGGTAAGATACTAAAAATTGTGCTTACCTAGTCAGAACTCTCTACTTGTCATATTTAAAATCCATTGCAAGTTCTGACATGTCACATACCTTTTAACAGCAGCTGTTAAAAATTTTGCCTGATTCTAAGACTCCCCTGCAGAATTTCCTAAAAATAGATTCCTAGTCCAATTCAATCAGATGCTATGCGGAGAAACCTAGGAATGACTGTTTTTCAAAACTGGTATTTACGATCAGCTCTGATTTGGAAACAGTGCAAACAGTATTACAAATAATTGCATATTTGGTGTGCTTATTTAAATGACAATTGTGGAGCCATGGCTTCTAAGGCCTCCTTTTAGAAAAGAAAGAGTCGGACATCCAATAAATTGTGTGTGTGTGTGTGTGTGTGTGTGTGCAACAGGATACTAATTCCTTCATTTTATTCGGTTCTTTCACATCACTGGTCATTCGGGTAAAGTTTTCATGCATTTAACAGGTATTTATTGAGTGCCCACAAAGAACAGTATTTTAAAATAAGTTCCATGTAACGTGACTCCTGCCCAAAAGAATTCTGGATATGACACTCAAGCAAGTAACTAAATCATAAAGCAAAATGATATTGTGTAAACGAAGTGCCATAGAAGCGTTCAGAAGGGGGAAATAATTCCTAACCACCTTCTGCCTCTTCTGTTTCAATTCCACCACTGCTTCACACACAGCAGGGCAACAGTCTCCCGAGTTCACTGGGATCCGTGTTTGCCATTACTGTTTATTAAAAATATAAATCTAAATACTGAGGTTTACATTTTATACAGATCAAGTTAAGAAGCAGGAATATGCATACAAGGCTGGCTTGTCAGCTTTCCACTAGGTCTGAAGCATCTTCAAGACAAGAAAGTGGTCTATTGGCTACTGCTTTTTCTCCAACTCCTAGAGGAGTAGCAGTTGATCAACAAATATTTTCTAAATGATGGGTGAAAAAGTGTAGTGGAACTTAGCTATATTACTGGTGACAAAAGTCAACTTACATAACCCTAAGAATAGATCTACTCTTGGACCCTGTAATTCTGCCTTTGAGGAAAGAATCTAAAAGAAGAAAACCACCATTTAGAGTGTAGATAATATGTGGTTATACAGATGTTGATATTTATTAAAAATCAGTATAACAGCCCTGGCTGGTGTGGCTCAGTGGATTGAGTGGTGGCCTGCAAACCAAAGGGTTGTTGGTTCGATTCCCAGTCAGGGCACATGCCTGGGTTGTGGGCCAGGTCCCCAGTAGGGGTGTGTGAGAGGCAACCACACATTGATGTTTCTCTCCCTCTCTTTCTCCTTCCCTTCCCTCTGTCTAAAAATAAATAAGTACAATATTTTTAATTGTACTTAAACTCAGTATAACAGAGTTTAACATTTGGATGGACTTGGACTCTGGAGTCAGAAAGAACTTAGATAAAGTCTCACCCTGCCTCTTGCTAACTGAGTGAATAAGTTCTCTGTTTCCTCATCTGTAAAAGGGAGTTGACATAGTAGTTCCTACTCCTACAGGGGTGTTGAGAGGATTGTATGAAGTAATGTGGGAAAAGCTCATTTAGCGGAGCCTGGCGCATGGTACGGGTTTAGTAAACAGGAGCAGCTCACCATGAGGCTAGTCCAGTGAGTGAGATAAAGCCAAGCCTTGTCCACGTACTTTCCTGCCCTCTGTCCGAGCCGTGGCATATGAATAGCCTAAGCTGACGGGGACCAGCAGTGTCTGTGATGGCCTCCACAGTGGAGCCATGGTCCTTGCATAGCCACACGTGGCAGCTGTGACTGAGACACAGTCATGACCATCATCATAGTTATTCCTGTTATTCTAGTCTTGTAAAAAGTATTTTTAGAAAAAGAAAGTATCCTAAATATCTAAAAAAATCTGGTTAATGTAAATAGTCCAAAAAGGTGGTTAATAAGTTAATCTACTGATTTTAGCTTGAGATACAACAAAGAATAATTTTTATTGGGAGAAATTTAACATGGAAATATTTATAATATAGTGTTAAATATGCAAATAGAATTCCAGGCTGTACTTTAACTAAAGTCATATATATATAACATTACGTCATATATATATACATACACACATGCTTTGGAAAATAATTATTGAGGTGATACTGTGCAATCATAGAGTTATTTCTAATTTTAGAATTGTACACTGATTCTTATTATCATGTTTATATAATAAGCATTTAAATGCTTATATCCATTAGCTATGAAGGAACTTTAGAGAAACTTCACCAAAAGACATGAAAATGTAGAGAAAGACCTCAGAATAAAAGCTGGGGAAAACATGTGGTTCTGATGGTGGTCAAAATGGGAATTTCAGAGGAGTGGAAATGGATGCACAGAATAATGGCATGTTTCAAAACCTTTTTTGAAGTGTTTAAGAAATTATGTGATATAGAATCTTTCCATTGAGTGTTCTTATGCTTTACGTTGATGCTTCATCAACCACCAACGTTTAATAAAAGTTCCAGGAAGGCTAGGCAGTTCTATGTACTATGTGTGAGCTTTGGAGGACAGAAATAACCCATTTTCAGAAGAGCCAATACTTGTTTCCCCAGTTGGGGTGGTGTCTTCTTTGCAATTTAAGCTACTGTGTTTGGCATCTCAGCCCACTTTCTTCTAGATAGATGAAGACAGGTCTCTTCCGTCATTCCCCCAAGCAAGCTGGAGTTGGTACTTGATAGTACAATATTTCAGTTCTATCGTATTTGTCCCCTTTGACACCATGTAATAGCATTCTCTGCATTTCAAAACAACTCAGCTTGCTTTACTGATGTTTCAAAGTCAGCTTGTACCATATAATGTTCTCCATCATTAGATTAATTAATCCTGCTCGATCAGTTGAGCAGGATTAATTTGGTTAGCCAGGAGTAAACTCAGGTGTGTTTCTAAATTAGAAAACTCATTTCCATCCAGATAATGGAGGGCTTGAGGGGCCCGGCTTGAAGAGAAGAACCATTGGTTCGAACAGTGTTGGCTTCGAGGTGCTGTGGCAGTGAGAACTGGGCTGCACGGATCCTCGGCTCTCGGCTTGGGCTGTTCGTAAAACTTGTCATCTGCATCGAATTATTCAGGTGGAAGAAATGTGGTCAGACAAAAATGGCTGGCCCTGTTCATATTAATGACGGAATAAAATTACATCGTTTGTGGCTGATGGAGTCCCCAGGGCACTTGTATACATTATAACCATGAGGACTCCCCCAACCCCAGCACAAGGAGACTGGCACACGATCCCCATTTTAATGGTGAGAAAAATGAAACTCCGAGAGTCAATTACCTTTTCCAGGGTCACGGCACTAGGAAGTGGCAGAAACTAGACTAAAGGCCAGGTTTCCTGATTTGAAGCCTGTGTTACCGAGGTCAGATGCTAAGCAATTGGGAGTTCACAGACATAAATAAACTAAATTTTGGCCCATGTGCTTGAGATCACAAACTATGACCTAGATTTGCTTTCCTTTCCACGAGGCTTTTCCCTCTCCCTCCAGCCCCTCTTTCTTTAGAATGTAAATCAATCTTCCACTAACTTTGCTGAGTCAACAGCTAGACTAAAACATCAGTGGGAGGAGTGCCCTTTCTTCATTTATCTTAACGGGGAGTAAATTTGGAGACTTAATTACCAGAAACTGTCTATTTGCCCTTGCGGTAGGCAACCTATGTGGAGCTGCAGAACAGAATTACTTGGTGTAATTGTATTCCAAGCTTGTGTGGATGTGGAATCTTCTGCCTGAGGTGGGGAGCGCAGGACAGAAGTTTAGGGGTTTACTGTTGCTCTCGGGATATGGGGAGCTTTTCTTTTGATTCTTTTCTACATTCAGGAGTTAACCCCAACTTCCTACCATTTTGACAATAAGAATATATTTCTTCCAGACATCTTTCGAAGTTGTTCGCCTGCATGTCTCTTCGAAGCCTATTATGGAAACTGTGTGTGTGTGGGGGTGTGTGTATCACATTCCTGAAAAATCTTAAATTTAAACATGGACATTTTCTCCAAGTGAGGCTATACAGATAATTCTATGGTTAAGTTGAAAATGTGGGTTTAGAGTCAGACCCTCTAAATCAAAATCAGAGCCAGCTGTCTAATGCTGGCTCCACCTCTGAGTGCTGTGTGACTTCAGGCAACCCAGCCGATCTTTCCATCCCCCAGCGTCCTCATCTGTGTGACAAGGAAAATGATCACAAGGCCCTTATGAAGTCACTGAGGGTACAATAAGCGTACACCTTTTAAGCACTAGAAACAACAAATGTTGGCTATTATTATTTGTGTGTTATAGTAAGAGTGGTCATTTGTAAAGTGTAAGCATGTAAAGTATACTACCATTTTTATAAACCTGACGGGGCATTTTTTCCCCATATATTTTGATGTATTAAAAAGCCTTAAAAATGGAAATATTCCTTCTCTCTCTCATTAGAGAATTTTTTTTCCTTGTAATTTACTGGTGAATCACGTCTTGGTGTTTGTGATGAATGTGTAGTAGATATTTCAATTTAAAATCAAATAACAACAATCCCATTCACAATTGCTTCAAAAAGAATAAAATACCTAGGAAAAAATTTAACTTAGGAATAAATTTAACCAAGAATATAAGAGACCTGTAAATGTAAAAGATAAAATAGCTACAGTATATTGTATTCCATTATACAATGGAATACTACTCAGCCATAAACAAGGGGAAAAGTTTAGCGTTTACAACAGCATGGGTGGACCTGGAGAACATGATGCTAATTGAAATAAGCCAGTCTGAGTAAGACAAGTATTATATGATTCCACTCACATGTGAAATCTAATTAATGAAGAAATTGAACTAACAAACCAAATAGAGGCAGGCTCATAGATAGACAGCGTGCTGACACCTCTGAGTGGTTGGGGTGTGGAAGGATCGAGCAAAAGAGAAAAAAAAGAGAAAAAACTCATGGACACGGACACCGATGTGGTGGTGTGGTGATTGCTTGGGGGGAGGGAGGTGGGTGGAGAAGGAAGAGAGTATGGAAAAAGTACAATAAAAAAAATATATTACTAGTAAAAAAAAAAACAAAAAAAACCCCAAAACGCAGAACCCTCATTATATAATGAATATTTATGACTTCAGACATAATAAAACTTATTATTTTAAAAGACAAAAAATTTAAATAACATTCACAACATTGATTTAATCATGAAATGATTTTTAGTCCTGGAATTTATTCTAATAATCACTTTAAGTCCCACTCTCTGCCAATGCATTTCTGTGGAGCTATTAACTTCCAGACTAAGAAACCACTCCTAAGGGCTGGTTCCAGGCCTTGAAATGATGGTTTTCTCCACAATTCAGCTCACAGAGATCCTGTCCCTTCTCTGAATACTACCCAACCTCCCATGATCTTACTGTCGCTCTTTGGATACTTACATATTTCATTATATCTTTAGGCTGATGAGTATGTTTCTTTCCCCTTCACTAGATTTTTTAAGGAAGAACTCTTTTGCAATCCCTGGGTCAGATTAGGCCTCCCTACATCTCTGACTCCTGAGCCTGTTAGTGTTGTTTCTATTTTACCCATATTGCTCCAGGTGCAAAGCTCGCATACCCTATAATTTCCTCCAGAGATCCATTTACATAGGGCATTTTGTGAGTTTCAGAAAAATTTACATGTTGTTTGGGGAGGGCTGCTGGTGAGTCACAGTGCAGGGAACAATATGCCCCCCACATCCTCTCTCTCTCTGGCTGGCCTCTACTCTGCCTTTAGTAGAGTGCCCATGCAGAGTTTTAGATTCTTCTCTCTCCAGTATTTTGGGACTTTTCCACCCTCTTTCATTGTCTGTAGAGACAGCCAATCCCCAACAAATAATGTGGGTAAAAATGTTTTTCTCTAACTTCTTATTGCTTTGGTTTCCCCAGAGCAGCAAGTGCTACCCCCGCAGTGTGTCTGCAATAGGCACTCGATTAGTGTTTGTTCCCTGGTGATGCACATGCTTGATTATGGTAGAAGCGGTTTGGTAACTGGGGGCAGATGGTTGACGGTTTCTCAAAAAATCTGGAAAGGGGCTATTGGGTATGGAATCATACCCATTTTCCCATAGATTGAATGCTTATGCCCCCTCACCCCCACCCCAATTCATGTGATGAAAGCCTAGCCCTCAACATGATGGTGTTATGAGGTGAGGTCTTTGGGAGGGGTTCAGGTCATAACTGGGATTAGTATGTTTACAAAAGAGACTCCAGAGGGCTTTCTAGCCCCTCCCACCTGTGAGGTTACAGGTGGCCTTGATCTTGGATTTCCCATCCTCCAGGACTGTGTAAATAATTTCTGTTTATAATCCACCCAATACATAGCATTTTATTTTAGCAGGCTGCATGTGCTAAAATACCTCTCTAGCAGGATTATACAAGAAAAGAATGTGTTGTTATTAATGGTGAAAACATTTTAAAGACCAGTCTGTTCTCAAACTGGCCAATTTAACCAATAACATCAAAACTGATACTGAAAAGCGAATTAGTCTAATCTGAAGCCTGTGAGATACTAGGAAGATTTTGTGTCTCTTAACTATCACACCTTGACTTGTGGGAAGGTCATGGGTTTTAAACTAATGCTAAACTTTTGCTCCTATCCCAACAATCTGACCATGCAGCCTCATGGATAAACAAAAAAGGTAGGGAGTACTTCCTCTGTGTGGCATCTCTGTCTTTGTCCATTGTGACCTGGCTTGGTGTGGAACGTTCCCAGAATCCAGAGGGCCAAGGGAGCCTATGTTCTTTTTAAGAATAGCTGGTCAGAGATGAGTATTAGCTGGTTTCTAGAGGAGAAAACCTTTAAAAAGGAAGCTAGAACTCTACAAAACAGATCTGGAGAGATGTTGACTCTTTATGACTCAAGAGTTTCAGGAGGTGAAATGCTCTACAGACAAGTGCGCTTGAGCTGCAGAGGGGGCTGATATCAGGAATGGGATGTCAGGCTCAGGTCTGGGCATGAACTCAGCCTCAGAGCACTGTGAGCAGAATTAAGAGTATGTTTATAGGTGTCCAGGTTACCACTCCAGCAAATGTTTATAATTTGACACAAAAACCACCTCACGGATGTTTGAGGATAGAATAGACCAGTGTTACTCAAAGTGTGCGCTGCAAGATAGTTTAGGTGGACCACAGCTCACCTTTTAATTTGTACACAGTTGTGTTTGCCAAGATGGGTAGTAAATGACTAGCACATCAAACTCATGATTTTACACACAGGTAGAAATCCAGCTCTGCAGATAGCCAGAACTACAGGTGGTGTGTGCAAACATGTCAAGAACTGTTTCAAGATTTTTGATCACTAAGATTTTCACCCAAATGATCTGTGATACACATAGTACAGGTAATGTGGACTGCTAGTGTGGATTTGTGTAAACTGAATCTCCATTTTCACCATCATGCATCTTTTAGAAATACAAGAAAAGAAGGGGCTTGGACTATTTACGCATACTGATGATTGTATGTGAATAACCAAATTTAGGACACTAGGTTAGACAACCACTTGGTGGAGATATTGCAGAAGAGATTCAAGCACTCAATGGGATACTGTGGGCTTGGAGGTTCCTTTCCTGTTGGAGAGTGTATATCTCTCATGACACCTGATGAAAGGGCCTTTATAAGAAAGGAGTAATGTAGAAGATGCTGAAGGATGCAGGACCTCCTTAATGCTCTCACACTGGTGGGTGTTTTCTCTAGACAGCCTGTGCAGTGTTGGCGACTCCCACAGTAAGCAATGGTGTCACGGCCCAGACAACTTTGGACCGTCCTGCTGGGCACTCACGTAGGTGAAAAATCTCCCGATAATTATCTGAACCTAAAATTTAGCTCTGGTGTACAAACTGCACTTGTTCATGTTTTTCCAAGGATGTGAATGCTGTGTAATTCACAGGACTGCTGTTTTTAGGATAAAAATCCATTTCATTTCATTATAAATTACATTTATTTCTATCAACACTAGATCATGTTATTACTTTTGTAAAAAGTATGGGTTTCTTTGGGTTATATTTTCTATGAATTTTATATCTGGTTCTGCTTGCGACTTTTCTGGACTTAAAACTCCCCGCACACATTCTTTTGTTATTAATAGGGTGTCTGTCTGTGTCATCCAAAGATCAGGCCCTGAGATCTGATGAGGGGATTGTATTCAGTACTTGTACCATAGAAACTCTAAATACTGGGATTTCCAGAAAAGTTTTAGCTAGGAGTTTTACAAAAATCCCTAAAGAGCTCTTGATTTCCACACTATTTCAATCCCAAGAGAGCTTATCTAGTTTATTAGTGAGTTAAAGAAATGTTGCTACCCTACAAAAAATTAACCAAACTACTCTTTTTAGCTTAGTTGTCCTCAGACTTTTCAGTGTACGTTGAATTACTTGGGCCACTCAGAGAAAATGCAGATTCATGGGTCTCGTCATTCTGAACTGGCATTTCTAAGAAGCATTTTCATCTTTCTGAAGGAGGTGGTTCATAAGCCACAAGTTTGAGGACACTACCTGGGATTATGTGATTTCCACTGGATGTGAAGGGAAAACCAGATCAGACCTTGATAACTCACCTGTGCAAAAACTCTCAGAGTCTCCACAAGTTAATCCACTCTGCTGTTCCTATGGGTAGAATCAACCAATTTTTTTTCAAGCTAAATATTTAAATGGTTCCTCTGGCTAAAAGTTTCAAAAAAAAAAATATATATATATATATATCAAGGTAGAGATGTAAATACCTTAGAATGAGGAAAAATAGTTGTATCTATATGATATATTTCATTTGGTCACCCAAGTCCATGTCCATTACACACATCTTAGTTTATGAAACTGGTTAAGAGCACAACAAAATGACCCTTAGAAAAGCTGTTCTGAAACTTCCTCTTTCACGGAAATCCAATTAATTTTAGGGTGCTGAATCTCAGACTTAGGTTGGGCGAAGGATGCACCAACGTTCATGTGGCATTTCCGTTGCCACCTTTTGTGAGAAACTCCATTTACCTAAATAGTTTAGAAAAATGGAACTTTAGAAAGGCTTAAAATTAATTAGCTGAAGTTAGTACGAACACTGGTTGGTAAGTACACTAGATTAGTCAGGGATCTTCAGAGAAACAGAACCTTTCTCTCTCAATCAATCTCTCTGAGAGGGACTAGGGTGGCGGGGGAGAGAGAGATTTTAAGGAATTGGTTTATGTAATTTTAGGAGCTGCCAAGCCTGAAATCTACACAGCAGCTTGGCAGGCAGGCTGGCAGTTCCAGTACATGTGAATCATGCCGTTCTGACTCCCAGGGCAGAATTCCTTTTACTTAGCAGACCTCGGTCCTTCCTCTGGAGGTTGTCAGCTGATTGGATAAGGCCCACCCACATTATGGAAGGCAATCTGCTTTACTCAAAGTCTACTGATGTAAATTTCATCACATCTTAAACATATCTTTCCAGAAACGCTAGACTCGTGCTTGACTACATGAGTGGGCACCATGGTCTGGCCAGATTAACACATAAGATTAACCATCACAGTAAATAACAGAGAATTCAAATGGATCATGATGAAAACGTTAAACTTGAGCTGCTGGTCTCATCTTTGAAAGTTGTGCCACAGCATCACCTAACCTAATTGTTCCCCCTCCTCTATACTATGCTACTATTGGAAAACACCTGTTTTACAGAATTCTTGGTTATTCTCTATACCATACATTAATTATATTTTGCCATGTAAAGTGCATGCTTTTTTGCCCAAATTTTTGAGGGAAAGATAATGATGAACATTGTACATGGGGAGTACTGATTCTGCATATACATAAATGTTTTAAAAATTTTTATTTATGCTTATGTATTAAAAGTGTAACTCTAGAAAGCAATAACAATATCTGCATGCAAAATAATACTGTTTATAATACAAAAAATGAGTATCTAAATATAAATATGTTGGGAACTGCCCTGCCTGGTTTCAGAAGCTGTAACCCCTGCCAAGGCTAAGGCTGAGGGAGCGACCTTGGACCCTAAGCCACCAAGGAGACAAAAGCTTATCTCCCTGGCTTAGGAGCGTCACTTCTGCTCCTTTTACTTCATCCATAACTGGCCCCCAATGCTTGGTTGGTTAGCCAATGATGAGTAAGATTCCCCAAGGGGGGAACGATCTAAGACAGGCATGATCATGTGGGAGGCCCCCAAGGAAAGACTTTGGGGGCTACAGCAAAAGGGGGTGAAAAACCCTCGCCCCTCAAATTTGACAAAGCTTGAGTCCTCATTGTCTGCAAGAAATCTCCTAATCTCTTGGCTGCCTTACTTCCCTTGCTCCACCTAAGCCTGAAACAATGACAGAGGGTGGTGCAACCCTGTGCTGGAAAGGGCAGGTTCCCGAGCAATCAGGCCTAAGAAAGAATATGTAAAATCCTGTGAAACCTAATTAGTTTAGAATGCTCTCAATTAACTGATAATGGTCCAAGCAAGAAGTAAGTTTGTTCCTCAAAGTTTTACAGCTCCTTAGCTATCTGACCCTCACTCAAAATAGGACCTCAGAGTTCTTTGTTATCCATTGTTTGATCCTTACTGTCTGGCAATGATTAATGAGCTTTATCTGTATTCCTGTGCAAATGAACCCAATAAAAGGCCATTGAGGAAAATGCTCTGGGCCCTGCTCCTTTGAAAGATTGGCCACCTTTCCTCTCCAAACAGAACACGTCTTGGTAGATTTATTCTCATCCATGGAGGCTGGGGCAGGGGGCCCTGCAGGCAGAGCCCCCCACTCATAAATAAATAAATAAATAAATAAATAAATAAATAAATAATTGAATTTAAAAATTAAAAGATTTTTTTCCTGGAAGTTTGGAGCAGAAACATGGGTGTACATTATACATGGCAAGATATGGTAATAGGCTGTGTTTATAAGGCAATGAAAGAAAGGTTTAAAGCCACAAGAGGCTTAAAATAAGACATGACTTTTCTGTATTTCTCCATTGCAGTAGGAGTGTATTGAGTTTCGTCTGTGGTCAAACTCTGGACACAAGGTGGGCATCTCTTCTTCCCTTCCAGTGAACACACCCACTGGTGTGTGTGCCAGTGATGCCAGACCATGATGCCATTCAATTACAAGCTTTATTATTTTTTATCTCTTTGTAACATGTAAGATTATAATTTAGTTCTTATCACTCTCGTCTTATAATGATATAATCAAATTTCCAGCCATTAATTCAGCTGCTGTTGTCTGTATCCTGTAGCGTTATGACTATAATTCTGAAAAAAAAAAATCACTTTTCTAACTACAGGGTATATTTAGAAAGGGAAACATGAGATTTATTCAAAATAAATAAGTAAATGACTTCATACTGGCCTTTCTACCTGGATATTGGAGTGATCCCCTGGACAGATTTCTTCTCCGAGGAAGACCTTAAGAAATACTAAATTTCAGCTTTCCCTCAATATATTGCCAGCATATGGAAGTGTTCTAGAATCCCCCTTTTTGTTCTCAGCCCACCACCATCTATTTAGTTGTGGCTTCTGAGTAACACCCAGACAGGCAGGAGGAGGGACTCCATTCTGGTCAAGGCAGAAATGTCTCTCATTTCTCCATTGATCTCTTGTTTTAAGAAATGCCAGTTACAGTGCAGTTGGGTCCCTTGAAGCTAATGGCCAACATTTTAACCCTTGTTCCAAGGACTCCCTTTCCCTGGGCCCTGCCACACAAACTCCCCACCTCTTCAGCTGGCTTCTCCCCTGGACCTCAGAAAAGCCTGCTATTTGTTTTCTCACCTCTACCTGCCAGTTAGCAGTGTGAAGAAGGGATGTCTGTTGAGGTCCCTGCTGCCAGTCACAGACAAACACATTCCTTCCTAAGGAAACAACCTGGGGCTTTGCTTTCACACCCCCAGCTTGCAGAGAGAAATCCCAGGCTGGCAGCCTTAGCTGTGTGCCCAAGACATTATTTATGTTCACTAGACATGGTGAGGAAGCACGATGGCACGTACACATGCTGAGGAATTTTGCTGTCTCACTTGCCAGTTCACTGCTATCTTATTAAGCATTAACCCAACACTTACATAGTGATTGATTATTAAAATATATAATTATGTCTAATTTTCTAATTCATGACAAGATACAGACTTTGGTTTTGCATATTTATGAGGCTCCATGAGTGCTTTTTCAAAAGATGAATTGGTAGATAATGAGTTTACTAAAAACTGATTTATCAAACCAAATTAAAACTCAGTATATTTCTCTGAAAAAAAATGGCATTTATATTTTTGGTATCTAAGATGCATTTTCTAAGAAAGGCAGAGTAAAGATTTACAAATGTACAAGAATGCAAAACCACATTGATTTTTTAAAATTTAACAGTAATCACTAAATTAAATTGTTTCTCTTTTCCATATGTATTTATGGCAGGTCAACTAATTACAAGGCACTGTGATAGGCTTTATAAATAGTGGGGAACAAGCATGGGGGCCCTAATTCTCACAGACCTTCCAATGACCACGGGTAGGTGGGTAAGGGTGAGAGATATTGAACAAATGAATACCCCCAAATTATAAATATATGTATATGAGCAATCCCAAATAATGAAAAAAAAGATGATTAAGCCTAGGGTAGTATGGGAGGAAATGAAGGGGTCTTTGTCATGCCTGCTGTGAGGATGCCAGGTACCGAAATAACAGAAGTGCCATTCATCACCGGGACTCCAGATTTTCTGTCTAATTGAGGGAAGAAAACAAAAACAACAGCAGATGAGCTGGCAGGTGACAACTCACTGGAGCAGGCTCTGTGCTAACCTCCATGAAGGAGGTCTCCGAGGGGCCCCAGAGGCCTGACTATTTGGGATACACAGAGAAGGCCTGTTGGAACACACTACCCCAAAGGAACTTAATCATTTCATTAGTGACCATAATACACAAAGCACGTTCCCTGGGGTATAAGTGACTCCCCCAGACTAGCTGTGAAAGGACCAGGGAAGACAACTGGGGGGAAAGAATGAAAAGGTGTTTGGATAGAGAAGTAAAGCCTTTTTGTTTCATTGCCTGTCCTCGAGTTTGTGTAATTGAACGTTTCTTTGACTTTACAGGAGAAAGGTAATTATGTTAGAAAGGGCCATTTACCTAAGGTGTAAATCAAGGGGAAAAAAAGTCCCTTTC
This sequence comes from Phyllostomus discolor, assembly GCF_004126475.2. NCBI lineage: Eukaryota > Metazoa > Chordata > Mammalia > Chiroptera > Phyllostomidae > Phyllostomus > Phyllostomus discolor. The sequence goes on along the minus strand of NC_040909.2, from coordinate 20,799,521 downwards.
TCTGCAGCTACCGTGAGTGCACCTGTGGCCTTCTGATGCACACAGTGCAAGTCGGGCTGTCTTTGTGCCTGCTGTCCATTCTCCTTCATACTGCAGCCCCTCCTGCTTTTTCTCTGTGTCACTCTGATAACTTCTACCTGGACCTTTGGGAATGTCCTCAAATGTCCCTTCCTCAGAGCAATCCTCACTGATTACTCAAGATTAAGTTAGTTTTGCCCCCAAGCAAGAGCTCCCACGATATCCTCTATGTAATTCCCTGTCATCATTTTTTGCCACACTGTGTTATGATTATCTATCTATTTATTTGTCTCCACCAGTACACTAGGTGGGAATACGTTTAACTGACTCTTATTCTCCCAGAACCTATTGCCAAATTTAGGATCTGGGATAAGCTTAGTATATTATTTGGCAAATTAAAGGATGAAAAATGAATAAATTAATGAATCTTCTGCACAATTATGGCCTTCTGAGAACATTCACAGTACCAGTCTCTCAAAGATGACAAGAGCTTGAAGGTAGATTCTTCAGCACAATGGCACCAGAATTACCCCAAACTAGCCCTTTCTAGGTGTATTAGTTAACTATTAATATGTATACCATCTACTTTAGTGGCTTAAAACAACAATAGCAATTCATTGCCTTGCAGATTCTTTGAGTCAGGAATTTATTAGTCATTGGATGGGGCAGGTCTAGCTTAGGCTTCTCACAAGAATGCCGTCAGATGTTGAATGGGGCTGCTGTTATCTGAAGGTTTGACTGGGGCTCAAGGGTGCATTTCTCAGCTGGTCCATACAGATTGCTGGCAAGTTGGTGTAGGTAAATTGATTGCTCTCCCCTGGGGTCTTTTCTTGTGGCTTCTTGAATGTCCTGACAACATGGTAGCTGACTTCTCACAAAGAGAGCCATGGGAGTCACACACTTAGGCCACATTCTGTTGGATAAATGCTCTAGCTTTGGTTCAAGGAGGTGAGGGTTAATGGGGCTAACTGGAGGCCCGTTTTGGCACCAACTTCTGTGAATCCTGTCCTTTTTCTTTGAGACAAGAATCAGAGAATATTTTGCACTTGGCCACACCCCAGAGGGTTGTTTGAGAAGGTCATAAAGAGAAGGTTAAACCCATGAGCAACTACACGTGAACTATACATGAGTTGTTGACAGGCAAAGAGTGTTTTACTTATCTTTAACCTTTCACCCATGGTCCCCCATGCCCTTTGGTAACATAAATACATTTCCACAATATCCCTTGTCAGTGGATGTTATTTTCCTTATCACAGATGATAAGTTAGGGTCAAAACACAGTCAGGGTGCACCATGTGTCACTGTCAGAATAGGGATTACAAGTCAAGGAATCTGAATTCAATGCTAATGTTTAGACTGGACCACCTCCGGTGCATAATGAGCTGTGGCATGTGCTAACTTCTCTGAATGTCCTTTTAACTCCACCTAACCCTGGCTAAATCCATTCCTTTACCACCATCACACATGCCACTACCTCTATCACACACACACACATTCCAGACACAGTACACAGAGACATATACAAACATCTTACACATGCACACACATCCCCTCTTTTCCCCGTATCTTCTGAAAACCCAAATGGCCCCTTTGTGACAATAGGGGGCCCTTAGGGGGCATTTTTAGAGTAAGAGCTGAGGCTCCCACATTCCAAATGAGGAAGCTATAATTTTCATATTGTATCTCCTTGCCAGCTGTAAATCAGTCATTTTAAGGATGCTTCCCATTCTTGTTTCCCTTCAGGCAGCTCTTATTCCTCTCTGGAAAAAGAAAAGATTTGCTTTATAGCTAACTGCAGGACTGAAATGACATATAAAATAGCAACAGCAGGGAACAAATGTGTCCCTAAAGTGGCAATATGGTGCCTTTTTGTGTGTTTTAAAGCTTTGGAGTGAGAGGCAATTTTTCTTTTCAAGGCTTGTATTTGAATAGGTGTTGAAAATTTAGAAAACAATATTAGGTGTATTCAGTAATAGAACCTGACCCTGAGTTATTCTATGCTATCAATAGGGAGAATGAATATATATATATATATATATCCACCCACATTTATATCCACACGCATTTCAGTATTACTCTGGCCAGCTGCTCTGATTATATTTGTAGGGCCAAGCTATCAAGCTAATAACAAAGATTGTTTCATTATTAGATATGGGTTTTTGTTGTTGTTGTTGTTGTTTTCTAATACTTTTCCCACCAAAATCTTTGACATTCTGTATCATTAATTGAAAAAAGAACCCATAGAATAAAAACCTATTTTATTCCTCCACCTTTCCTTCTCCTTCCTTTCAGTGTAAGAAATAGCCCTTCTGACTGCCAAGCCTATTTTCGTTTTTTTCTTTTCTTTTTTTTGTCAAATAGGACAATTTAAACATTTCTTTTGAAACAAAGAGCCCAAAAGCCAAAGTCATATCTATATTTCTCTGAACTCCCTATGGTATCAATAAATCTGAAGGGCTGACAGCACTGGGGAAAGTTCTACGCTGAGAAAAAAAGAGCAAATTGGATCAACATTGTTGTTCATTATCCCTCATATTAGAAAACAATGTTGCTGAGGGTTATTTCCTGGAGGGAAGACCCTTGTGTGACCTGCCTTCCTCACCCCGCTGCCTGTGCCAGGGCTCCCTCTCGGCCCCGGCTTGCAAGCATCGTTTCCAACAGGGGAAGGACTGCCTGTTCTTTTTTCTTTTCCTCCATGCACCTCTTCCCTCCTCACTTCACACTGCTAAATCAGGGACTGCTCCTATCCCTTTCACTATTCAAAGCTCATCAGATTATGGAACGAGTCAGTCTCCAAATGACTTAGTCTGACAGATGCCACACACCGAGATGTGCTCCATCCCCCCACAGGAGAATTTCCCACAATGCCCAGCATGGCTTGGTGGGGAGAGCAAATGTCTTGATTCTCTTTTTTTTCACAGATTTTGTTTATTTATTTTTAGAGAGAGGAAGGGAAGGAGAAAGAGTGAGGGAGACATCAATGTGTGGTTGCTTCTCAAGTGCCCCAAACTGGGGACCTGGCCTGCAACCCAGGCATTTGCTGTGACTAGTAATTGAACTGACAACCCTTTGGTTCACAGTCTGGAGCTCAGTTCACTGAGCCACACCAGCCAGGGCTTGATTCCCATTCTTTATTTGCCACTGACAACATGAGCAACCTCGAACTTCTCTGTCTAGTCTCCTCATCTGGAAGATGATCTGCTAATTTCCTTTCATTTCTGACTTTAGGAGCCAGGGCCCATGGATGGCATTTCCAGATTGTGGGCTTAAGCAGTAGAGTTTCTTGGGTTTGGTGATAACCCACGTGTCCAATGGTAATGGGATTAAAGAAGAGGCAAAAAGAAGCTTTAACAGCTGGTCTGTTTTGTAGCATGAAGGGGACTAATTAATCATGCAGTTTACTCTTACAGATTCCAAACCGTGTGAGAATTAGATGTAGGAGCCATGGATCAAAGTTCAACCTAATTTTGGCAGCATTGGCCTGGAAATCCTCGCTCAGACATAAGGCTCAAATGGGCTTCCTACTCCTTCCTTGATTGTCCCTGGACCCCCAGGTTAATCATGTCTTATGTTTACCACTTAATATGTTTTCTAAGCCCTTGAGATGGATTAGAAACTCAATTCTCAAAAGAAGACTCTCAGGTAGGTAGTATTATGATGCTCACTTTCTAGGTAAGAATATAGAGGCACCCATAAGTTGAGTAGGGTACCCAAAGTTGTACAGCTCTTGTATGGCAAAATCAGCATTTGCCCCTTGCTACCACTACACTGGGCCCAAAGAGGCAAAGCAGCTCATGAGAAGGGCCTCCTTCTACTACCAAGCTGGTCCAGGGTTGCTGAGCAGAGAGGCAAGTGTGTGAAGGTCTGAATCAGGCCTTTGCAGATAGATGTCTTGAAGACCATTCTCTAATATTAACATGTAGGTAGGTCACTCCTTCCCCCTTGGGAGGAATGAATGAGACGGTGGGAGCATTCTTCCAAGAGGACAGATGTTTTTATTTTACGGGCCAAGGCAAGAACACAGGGGATAAGAGAGGAAATAGTTCACACTCTGGGGGTAACATCGCTTCTCCACAATGGTAATTAAAGCCAGTGTCACCCTCTACACTAGAAGCCAAGAGGTAAGGGTCTGGTTGCCTTTTGGAGAAGTCCATCCCAAGAATGGTGGCAAGCAAGACAGGCTCCCTGATTTGTGGGGCCTAGAACAAAATCAAAATGCAGGTCCCCTTGTTAAAAATTATTAGAAGTTCAAGGTGATAACAATAAAACATTAAACCAAATACAGGGCCCTTCTAAGCAGGGGCACCTGTGGGACCGTACAGATGACATGCTCATGAAGTCTAAAATGCTGGTAAGTCTAGAACTCCAAGATCCAGGACACACTGAAGCTCGATTTTTCTCCTAGAGTGAGAGATACCAACATCACTATATTATTTTGATTAATGAGAAGCTGCAGCAATGCTTAGAGCTTCACAGTGGAATCACCTACAACAGTGTGTTGATTGCCAGGGGTGGGGGAGGAGGTAGAGGTGGGCATGCGGGGATAAATGGGGATGGACGGAGACTTGATTTGTGGAAGTGTACAGATGATATGTCATAGAATTGTGCTGCTCAAAACTGTATGATTTTGTTAACCAATGTCATCCCAATAAATTCCATAAAAAAAAAACAAAAACGAATCACCTAATAGAGAGCTCTTACAAAATACTGATGCCATGTGGACCCGACCTTATCCAATTGAACAGGAATCTCTGGGCATAGGATCCAGGGAATTGGTGCTCTCTAAAAGCTCCCCAAGTGGTCCCAGTGTGCAGCAGGGTAAGAAATAGTGGGTTATTTCATCTCTAATCAGCTCAAGGGTCCTCAGCAAGACAATTTGGTTGTGGTCCTAGAATTTTCCCTTTGGAGATCCTCAAGTCTGAGGTGCTGCATAGGGAGTTCCTGCATCTGGGCCTGGTGGGTCATAAATGAGTGAAAAGTAATGGGAACAGGAAAATAGAACCTCAGCATTTGTCTCTGGAGGTGGCAGGGAGCTGTAGAGACTATTGGTAACTGGAGAGCCTAGGAGACGTCTAAAGAAGGAACACCCCTTTTGTCCTTGACCTATTGTTGCCCTGAGGCAAATATCTGGGTGGCCAGATTTTGTTGTCCATCAAGAGGAGTTGGATAGTCAAATAGTTAAATGAAGTGTCTCAATTTTTATAAGTATGGGCAAAATCAAATAAAAAAAAACAGAAGAAGAACAACAAAAAATATAGTTATTCAATTCTGGCCCCACAAAATAATATAGCTGGTACACAGACTGTCAGTTAGTGGTTGAATTAAAAGACCACAGAATCAAAGACTCATATGCATTTGAACTAGGAAACACTTTTGTTTCGTGGGTGAGGAAACTGAGGCTCAGAGGGAGGAAGGGGACCCACTCAGCCACACAGTGAGCCTGTGGCAAGGCCAGGTGCAGAACAGAGGGCTTCTGATCTCCCTGTGTCTCCTTTCTCTTGCATCACATCTTATTTGGAGAAGAAATGCAGACCTGCAAACTTCGGTGATTCCTCACACAGGTTAGCTAGAAGGGCACCTGACATTAAATTCACTGCCCTTCTGACCATTTAAATTCCTAGACATGGTTTGAATTAATGCAGATCTTAAATTTTTGCTGCTTTACTTGCAGATGTGTCTTTCATACCTATAGCACATGCCTATCTCATGGAAGGTACTTGATAAATATTTATCCAGTAAATGATTAAGTGAACAAATCAATGAATGATACAGACTCTCTGGGTGTTTGTGTGTGTGTTTTCTAAATCCAGGAATTTCCTAATAATCATAACTACATTATTAGACTATGTTTTAAGATACTTGGTTGAATTCTTTCAGAAAACAAATCAATGCTACTCTTCCTGAAGTCAAAGGAATCACTCATCATAGAAATAGAAATATTGCTCTAATTTAAAAGTACTCAATAAACTCATTTCTTTTTTCTTTTTTTAGTTGATTGTACTATTTTATTGGTTGTACTATTATGGTTGTCCCACTTTTTCCCCCTTTAGCCCACTGTGCCCAGTACCCCCCTTCTCTCCAGCAACTCCCCACCTTAGTTCATGTCCATGGACTCTCCATTTCTTTGACTTCTCCATCTCCTATGCTATTCTTAACATCCCTCTATTTTGTACCTGCCAGTTCTTCTTTTTAATCCCTTTTTCCCCATTCTCTCCCTTCCCCCTCCCAGCTGATAACCCTCCAAATGATCTCCTTACCTATGATTCTGTTCCTATTGTTGTTGTTTGGTTAGATTTTTATTTTGTTTGTTTATTTATTTTTTTTAAGATTCAGTTGTTGATAGCTGTGAATTATTGTCTTTTTAGTTCATAGTTTTGATCTTCTTCTTTATCTTAAATAAGTCCCTTTAACATTTCATGTAATAATGGCTTGGTGATGATGAACTTTTTTAGCTTTATCTTGTCTGGGAAACAATTTATCTGTCCTTCCATCCTACAGATAGCTTTGCTGGATAGAGTAACCTTGGATGCAGGGCCTTCCATGACTTTGAATACTACTTTCCAGCCCCTTCTTGCCTGTGAGATTTCTTTTGAGAAATCAGCTGATAATCTTATGGGAACTCCTTTCTAGGTAACTCTCTGCTTTTCTCTTGCTGCTTTTAAGATTCTTTTTATTTTTTTTAAGATTTTATTTATTTTTAGAGAGGGAAGGGAGGGGGAGAGAGAGAGAGAGAGAAACATCAATGTGCAGTTGCTGGGGGTCGTGGTCTGCAACCCAGACATGTACCCTTACTGGGAATCGAACCTGCGACACTTTGGTTCGCAGCCCACACTCAATCCACTGAGCTACGCCAGCCAGGGCAGATTCTTTTTATTTTTAACCTCAGTATTTTAATTACGATGTGTCTTGGTGTGGACCTCTTTGAGTCCAACTTGTTTGGGACTCTGTGCTTTCTGGACTTATATGTCTATTTCATTTGCCAAATTAAGGAAGTTTTCTTTCAGTATTTTTTGAAATAAGTTTTCAATTTCTTGTTCTTCCTTTTCGCCTTCTGGCATTCCTGTGATTCAGATTTTGGTATGTTTGGAGGTGTTCCAGGTTCTTCTTAAAATATCCTCATTTTTTTGAATTCTTATTTCTTTTTTCCATTCTGGGTGAATGTTTATTTCTTCCTTAACTTGCCAATTGTTGATTTGAATCCTGGCTTCCTTCCCTTCACTGTTGGTTCCCTATAGATTTGTCTTTATTTCACTTAATGTAACCTTCATTTCTTCCTTTATGTTGTTGCCATACTCAGTGAGTTCTTTGAGCATTCTGATCACCAGTGTTTTGAACTCAGCATCTGATAGGTTGGCTATCTTAGTTTTGTTTAGTTCTTTTTCTGGGATCTTGTTCTGTTCTTTTATCTGGGCCATATTTCTTCATCTCCTCAATTTGTTTCTGAGTATTAGGAAGAGCTGCTTTGACTCCCTGTAAAAAGCAACTATAAATTGTGTGGGGTGGAGCCTTAGGTAATAGCCAAGGTAGGGTAACCCACTTCACCAGTTTGTGGCTCTGTGTGGGGGGAGGACTTGAAGAGGGGACTGTGATGCTGCCTGGCTTCTGGGGGATTGCCCAGCACTCGCCCCATTTCCAGTCACTCCATCCACTCCCTGTAACTGGCTGTTGCCCTGTCATCTTGCCCTGGTGCTGATTCTCAGAGCGGGTGGGTTTGCATACATTTTAAGACTGTGTGGTCCTTTACGTGAAGTCTTCTGAAAATCTAGCATTTTCTTCTGCTGTCCCAACTCTCACTGGTTTTTATAGCCATAAGGAATGGGGATTTATCTTCCAAGTGCTTGAACCCTGGGATGTGCAGTCTGGCCTGGGGCTGGCATCCTTCACTCTCAAGATATCCATCCTGATTTTTATCCACCACATGTGAATGTGGGACCACCTGTGCCTATGCCGCCCCTGCCTCTCCTCACTACACCACAACTTCTCACCTTTCTGGCCCATCTCCACATCTCTGCCCCTCCTGCCCATCTGGATGAATGTGGCTCCTTTGAATCCTTGGTTGTCAGAGTTCCCTATAGTTTGACTTTCTGACAGTTCTGGGTGTTATTTGTTTTGAGATTTAGTTGTAATTTTCTTTTGTGTTTGCTCAAGGAGACAAAGTGTGTCTACCTATACTTCTATCTTGACTGGACTTTTCTTTCTTTTTCCTAAAAGTGTTCACAGTGCCAAATAACATAGCAATAGAAAAGCTACCTGGCTGAAATGGAGTATCCTGACTCCTAGCCTTATCTCTGAGTCCCAGTACCTGGGTAGCCCTGGAGACCATCAAACATATACAGCCCTGCCTCCTACTTCTGTGTGAGGGCCCAGTTGCTTTTCATGTTCAGGACTTTTAAATTGGTGTGCTCAAAATGAGATAGACTTTAAAGCTATTTGGATAGAATGAGGGAAGAAGTTTTCCTAGTATGTTAGTTACTGGCCTATGTATAGATAGTAAGTTTTTGCAGGACAACTGACAGGTTTCCAAAACGTTTCCCCCATCAGATGGGATCTGAGCTGCATCACAACTCTGTGAGGTCAGAGTGCAGCATGTATCCTTATTCTAGTTTCTCAGACAGAGGACCTGAGACTCTTAGGAATCCCCACTGACTGGGGGTCTCAGTGCTGAAATGTAATGGAATTGATTCCTGGAGTTCAGGCTATGGCTTTACATATTAGTTAACCCTAGAACAATGTGGGGGTGGGGCAATGACCTCACACAGTCAAAAATCTCAGTAAAACCTTTGACTAAAGTCAACACTTCACCTCTGCGATTCAACCAACCATATATCCAAAAACGATACTATACATATTTTCAATCTGTGGCTGGGAATCCACAGTTGGGAATGTGGCAATATTGTTTTTGATCAATGGTTGGTTGAATCCATGGGTGGAAAACCTGTAGATACAAACAGCTGACCGAATTTATTGAAAAAAAAATCCATGTGTAAATGGACCCAGGCTGTTCAAACTCATGTTGTTCAAGGGTCATCTGTACTCTAAACACTAAGTTGTGATGGAGAAGGAATCAGTATGCACCACGTACCTTGATCAGCTGGCAGACCTCTGGGAGGAGTTACCCAAGTGAGGCAAGACTGGGGTCGGTGGACATTCAGAGACACGGAGTGGGTGGCACATGTCATGGGCAGTGTCTCTTTGGAGGAAGAGGCTTGACCGCAGAGGCCTCTCCTCCCACTGGGCTCTTCGATTCTCTGAAGGGACTGTGGTGGCTGGAAAGAAACGTGATAAGCAGGAGAGCTGTTTGCAGGGAGGTCTTGTGGAATGAGGTGGGTGTTAGAGAAATCCAGGCTGCTCAGTTCATGGCTAATCCAAGAGGAATTCTGAAAGGGAACTATTCAAATAAACAAATAATTAAAAAATAACAAACTTTTATTGACTTATCCTGTCTTCCCTGGCCTGGTTAGCCATGGGGCTTCTTTGGATTATTAGCTCAGAAACAAATACTCCCCTACAAAAATAGCAATTTCATAGTTTCTCCTCCTAATATTTTTAGCACTCTATGAATTTCATTATAGAAAACTCAAGTATTTATTTATTTTTTGATCCATTCTCTTGGAAAATGTAGCAAAGGGATTTATATGTCTTTAAAGGCTATGAATACATTATGAAGAGGGACCATCAGGAAATGGCTGGGTGCCAGCAACCTGTAGGTAAAAGCCTGGGAAAGGAGGCCCTTTTCATGTTCATTTAAAACTGTGTTGCTCAATGCTGCATTCCCTTGCTTGAGTAAATGAATACACTGACTGCAGGTGGCATCTCTGGATGGCCTCAGCAATGTTCACAGTAACAGTAACTACCCTGTGTGTGCGTAGAGCCCATATGGAGTGCCAGACACTCTACTAACAGTGTTACATACATGATTTATTTGTACCTTACAAAATCCCCATAAAGTGGTCATTCTCCCCATTTTACAGACACACCAGGGCCTGAGAGGTGTAGTAACTTGCCTAAGGTCACACAGCTCATAAGTAGAAGAGTGTTGTCTGAATCCAGAGCCTGCTCTTCACCATTATACAGAACAGACATTCACATATGTAACATTATACTGTACAGACATCCAAGACCGCATTCTCTCAAACACTAAATGAGTCTTTCTGTGGCCCAAACACTGCATAAGGTGCTGGAATGAGGCTATTATATTGATTTCAACCACTTGATGTTGGTTCCCATCCTGTGGGTAGTAAGTAAATGTCCCATAGGTGATAACAGGTCCTGCTGTGAGCTTTCCCCAATGGTGTTACACGGCAGGTAATTTCTTGGGCTTCTTAACCCAAACCAGGGAGGCAGTGATGAGGAAGCAAGACTTGTAGAGAAATGGAGAACATGAGAGAAGCTCAAAGGCTGGCTTTTTCCTGGAGGCACCTTTAGACTGATGCTTCTCCCCAGAGGAGAGCTTTGAAGAGGCCCTCGTATACCCTCCCCATCAGAGGATGTCGAAGGGTGTCGGATGGATGGAACACATGTGCGAATTATTAAGACCATAGGCATGAGACCTGAGACCTTTCCCAGAGTTGGATGTGGACTGGGAAATTAGCAGGGCTTCTTAATAATTGAGCCATTTAATGCCCAGTGAAGTCCAATGTCAGTATCATTTTTTTGACTTATGAGCGTCATAACGCTGGATGCCTTTGGATGATAATGTTAATGAGTAAGCATTAGGTTCACATCCCATTACGGAATCTCTGGTAATCATAATAACAGCCAGTATTTATTGAGATCCACTGTTTTCTAAGTCCTTTACTTGTAGGTCCCCATGCCTCTGCCTGAAATGTAAAAAAATGAAATCGCAGAGCTTTAGGAAAATTAAATTTTTGCTCCAGGTTCAAAATTGAACCAGGGGCAGCTTCAGCCTTTGAACCCATGTCTGCCCAACTCTCAGGCTGGTGCAATTTGCCCTGCCAGGCCTCTCTGTTAAGGACCAGACAGGGCAGAACCCACAAAGTGTAACATAATTTGCTCTCAAGATGTTGGTGAAAGTATCAGGAAAGAGATGTGTAGCCGAGAGATCCAGTGCTGGCTCTGGGGTATGACTTACGAAATAATGAATTTGGCTAAATTGCTTAGCTTCCCTAAAGCTTCAGTTTCCTTATCTGTAAAATGGACATGATAAAATTACCTATGGGCTAGAGAACTAGTGAATACTGAATGAGAAATTCCTTCAAGGACTCTGCTGCCTAAGAATAAACACCAAGAAACTTCACCAGGGCACATTCCAGCTCCTCCCACACCTCACTCACCTTCCTACTCTGCACACTCCAGATGCACCAGCCCCTCACTCTTTTGAATGAGCCTGGCTCCCTTTTGCCTCGAGGCCTTCACGTGCAGAATTTCATCTGCTTGCAACACCCTTCCCGTTTCTCCTTAAATATGCTTTTATTTTTTTTTTTCAGGAAAACCTTTCTTTCCTGACATTTGGCTTAGATAAATCCCCTTGTTAAGCTCTACTAACTCCCTATATTTTTTCTTCATAGCCCTTATCATAGTTGCTATACATTTGTAAGATGACTTAATATATATCTTTTCCCACCCAGGCTGGGACTTCTCCCAACTAGACTAAACTCACAATATCTGGGCTTCTGTCTGTTTTTTTCTCATGACTGCATCCCTAAGATGTAACACAGTACTTGGTATATAGCAGTGTTAGATATGTGCTTGTTGAATGAATGAATTAATTACAAAGAAAATTCACTGTGTCTGGCACACGGAACACATTCAATAAACAGAAAGTGCTTTTACTATATTATATAAAGTACCAAGAATCAATCCTTAAAGGCCAAGACTGTTTTTGTTCCCAGTTTCTTCAGGGCCTGGCTTATATTACATGCTCAATAAGTAACACTTGAATCAATGAATAATATAGGGCCACTATTCCTGTGGTCAATGAAGCGCATGTAAAAATAAAAATTAAAAATTAAAAACTCAGTTCAAGAGTTATATAGAAAGAATGGCTGACAACACAAGTGTTAGCATAAGGCAGTGTATCTGTTATCTATTGCTGCAGTTATGGTGCGTAACAACTACAGAACTTGGTGGCTCAAAACCACAGGCACTTTTTTTACAATCTGCAGGACAGCTGAGTGGTTCTTCTGGTCCCCCCTCCCCATTGACTAGTGGTTTTGTTGATCTTGGCTGAGCTCTCTCACATGGAGGGGAGGCAGCCATCAGGGATGGTACAGGCAGATAGGCAGAGACAACTGGGGTGACTCAGCCCTGCTCCACACGTTCATCCTCCAGCTTGCTGGCCTGTGTGTGCTCTTATGGTGAAACCTAACTGCCCTCTGCTCTAGCTCTTTAGCACATTGCATTAACTGTAGGGAAGGGCTAGTTAGTGTAGGAGGAAGAGGAATTCTGTGTGGGAACCATCGCTTTCTTCTCATATATTTGTGTTTTAGGCCTGTTTTTCTGCTGCCACTGATTGCAAACTACCAATTATAAGTGACAGAATGAATTGTGATATATTAAAGAAGTGAAGGTTTATTCTCTGATTTTTTTCCAGTAGTGTCTTCCCACTGGGAAGCAACTCCCCTTTGAACTAATCGAGGGCCACTGAGTTAGAGAGCAGAAACAGTTTTTTATTTTGTTTTGTTTAGCTTATGACATAGTTTGAGACATGATGGATACTTGGATTTAAATAAAAAGTGAACACTGAGGGTCATATCATCAGGCCTGTATCAATAGACAGTGGCCTCTTGGAACCCACACTCAAGTTCAGCTATTGTGTTGACCTTGGCAGATTGCAAGCCTCTTTGATTGCTTGTGGTGGATTACTTGGAGGTCTCCTCTTTCTTTCTCTCTCCCTACCTTTCCTTCCTTCCTTCTCCCTCTTTTTCTTCCTTTCCTTCTCCTAATAATTATTCCTCAGACAATGATTAAGAAGGGTGTTCCATTTATTGCTCAGAATGTCGGTACTGTTTGCCCTTCTCCTTTCTGTAGAAGCAGTTTTCCCCCCATAGCATTTTGTAATGAATTCTCATGTGCTGGGAACATTTACTCCATAGCTATGGACTTCTTTCACTAAGGCAAGGTGGAAAACCATCAATCCTTATATACTGTTTAATAGCCCAAAGCTGGTTAATGTGGGAATAAGTGTTAAATAGAACAATCTGTTGCTCAATTCCCATATTTAAATGTTTGAAAGATCCTTACTACTGACAATTACAACATTTATAAAATATTAAATTTCAAAGAGCTCTGATCTTACAAATGCGGACACTGAAGTTCTAAAGGAAAGTAGGTGATTAAAAATGAATAAAAGATTTATGTAGTTCACAAGTATACTTTAATTTTATACCAAGGAGCTAGACTTAGCACAGAGTTTCATGTTTTTGACACTTCCGACTGGAGTGAGTCAGTTTCAGAGATAGTAATGGTGAAGGCAATCGAAGTCTTCCTCCTGACTGAAGTTGGCCAGTGGCTGGGATGGGTGACATTCTGTCTCAACCTTTCCAGTCACTTCTTTTTCCCAAGTCAACCTCTGCTCACTGATATTTTTAATCCTTGGAGGAGGAAGTAGACAGAGAAGCCCAAATTATATCACAGAAATATCTGGATTGACAAACTGCATTGGAAGAACCTCTTCTAGGCTCAGTGATGAAGAGTCTGATCAATACAGAAAACCTTAATTTCAGTGTATCTGTTTAAGCTTCAAAAACCTCTTTGGAAGTTCTTACTTTAAATTATGAATATCATTCCTAGATTCGATTTTGCTAAATGCTCTAAAAATGTAGATTGGTATCACCCAGAAAGTAATTAAATTATACTTCTTTTAAAATTTAAGTATAGTTTGATATACAATTTTATATATATTTTTTATTGATTGATTTTAGAGTGGAGGGGGGAGAGAAACATCAATTTGTTGTTCTATTTATACATTCACTGATTGATTCTTGTATGTGCCCCGGCCGGGAATCAAACCTGCAACCTTGGTGTATGGGGATGTTCTAACTAACTGAGCTACCCAGTCTGAGCTTATATTGGTTATTTTAGCTTCAGGTATGCAATATAGTGATTTGGCATTTTTATAGCTTACAATGTGATCACCCTACTAATTCTAGTAATCTGTCACCATGTAAACTTATCACAATATTATTGACTATATTTCCTTTCCCTTTTCTCCCATTCCCACCCTTTCCTTCTGGTAACCATCTGTTTAACCTCTGTTTCTATGACTCTGTTTTTGTTTTGTTTGTTTCTTAGATCCCACATGTAAGTGAAACCATACAGTGTTTGTCTTTCTCTGCCTGACTTACTTCACTTAGCACAATACTCTCTAGATTTATTCATGTTGTCACAAATGGCAAGATTCCACATATACAATGGAATAGTATACAGCAATAAATTATACTTCTTTATTTCTTTTCTTATTGTTGTTCAAGTACAGTTGTCTTGATTTTCCCACCACCACATACTTCTTAATTGAAACTTTAGGGACTGTGAATTTATTAACTAAAGATGCATTTTATAGCAACTAACCAAAGTAATGTTTCCTACAAAGAAAAGTTTACATTGATTTTGAAACATAAAAATACAGATACCAAAATATCATCAGTTAACGAAGAGACAGCTATGGTTATTGGGCTTAGCCAGACATTTCTGTTCTGTGAGCAATGAGTAGATACCACCCCTACACGCAATCCAGAATAAGTTTCTTACTGTAAGATCCTAGTTTATCTGCCCTTAAAGACCCCACAGTACCCAAATATCCTAATTGTGTTGCATCGTTATTGCACTATTATTATTTTTTGTGTTAATTATAATTGGTATAATGGTGAGATGTGTAGGTTTATTAAATCACCAAATGGCTAAGCAGCTAAGCTGTTAAGACAATTGAAATAAGTAGTCTGTTCTTTATATACATTCAGCTGACTGATTCCATTCAGCTGAATAGCCCCCTCCAGAATACCCGTATCAGATGCTGGGGAAAGGGAGACACCCTCCGACACAGGCCTCCCATTTTGAATTGAGGGTCATGACCCATTCCCTTGAGCCTCTGTCTATGTAGTCTTACTCTTCTAATGCCCAAACTTACAATTTTTCTACATTCATTGTTTTTTTTTTAATACCTGTGGAACAGAGATAATTGCCTTGGCTCCTTTTTGCAATCTTCCCTGTTTCAAATGTCTCAGGCCTGTGCAGTAATCCACATCATTGTCCAACTCCATCCACAGAACCGTCGCACATGGAGTTTACCCCTGACTGTGGTTTCTTCATTCTTTCACCCAAGGACTCTCACACTGGGTGAGGCCTTACTACCTAGAACAGTCTGTAGCAATGGCTGCTAGTCAGGAGCTTGAGACTACAATCACATCCCCCTCTTAAATTCCTGAACTCTGTGTAATTGTTGGAATGGCCTGTTTTTTTCCCTCTGAGCTCTTCTAAGGCACTCTTTCTGATCATTCAATTACCATGTAATGGTCAATACTGAATTTCCTGCCACTTGTGACTGATTCATCTGATTCATTTTCATTTATCACTTCCAGCTGGGCCTCCTCCTAATCTCAGGTCAAGGTGCCTCTCACTTTGCCCATGTAAATATTGCCCACAGGCTCTTTCCAGGAAGCTTCATAGATCATGCTAAAAAAGGCTGTGGATTAGAGAATTGCAAATATCTTTTAACATACTGAGATTAAATGAAAAGCATGTGAATGTTGTTAATGGCATCAAGCTAAGTTTTAGTGTTTGAAAGCCAGTCAAGTCCCCATGACATAGCCATGATGTCAACAGGCATGCCAATAACATTTAACCAATGACAGTTCAATCTGACAGTTGCCCAATTTCTTAAATTAATGGTGCGTGCACTGATATGGTAAATTATGAGATCACAATTTTCTGATGTTTTCAGTTAGTTCAAGAGTGTGTAGATATGAAGGGAGAATTAATGAAAAATAGGCTGTTCAAAAAATCATCTTAGTGAATATCTTTTTATTTGAGCTCTACAACATGAATATAAAAACAAAACCTGTACGACCTTACCAAGATCAAGGGTTACTTCCTAGCAAATCTCAAGATGAGATTTTTAGGAATTAAATTTCTAGGGTCATGTACCTTGTATCAGTTGCAGAGCTGGGATAAGACCATAACAGCTCTTGGACAATGGCATGTAAATAGATTTCAAATTTTATTAAATTGTTAATAATCCTTGTTATTTTAGAAAATCAACCTGGTTGCATAGCCTAATGAATATATGCTTTGCAGTACACACTGCATGAGAGTAAAAGTACTTATGCTGAAAGCAGAAATGCAGGTGAATGCTAAGGTGTAGGGCAAACTCATTAAGTGTCATTCTCATCACAGAATGCTTCTATGCAGGGCAGAGGCAAAATTCTAGGTTTCTTGTCCTCTACTATGGTCCTTTAAAACAAATAAATGCATTTTAAGGGCTGGGGTGATTAAAGCATTGCTCTTATTTATTTTCAAAAAGATAAATGCATAACTTATATCCCCACCCAACAACACTCAGTGATTTGATGTGCATATATCTCTCTTCCACCCTTTTACATAAAGAATCATCCACATATTAAGGTACACCTGTCATCTGCCCATTAGTGAATCATAACTGCATTAAGAAGCTTTCAATACCCAATCCTTCTAATGTTGTTAGACAACCTTGACCTTCAGTTTCTTGCAATGTGAATAATATTGCATCATATCTACACAGAACAGTGTAATCATCTTTTCTATTTGTGGCACTAAGACAGTCAACAGTATTTGATACAATCAGCATGTGTCTTGATACGGAAGGCACATGGTGACAAGCCTAACTGAATGTAGTTATTCGGCTGTCATGAAATGCACCTTATGGTGATAAACTTCCCCCATAAAATTGGAAGACTATCACATAAACATGTTTCACGAAGAAATACACTAGCAGAATTCACTGCTGGGTTATTGTTGGAAAACACTGTTCTATTTATTGTGCTGCGATTTTTACAGTATGTGCCAGTGCTCCAATGCTCGTTATGTTTTACAATGAAGTAATTACTGGGCAGTGATTTCTTCATTCTGGACAATTCTATCTAATTAGTGGACAATAAATTGAAGTGGTTAGATTAGGAAAATCTAAATGGACACTGCAGGACAGGCTGATTTTCAGTGTGTGAAAGCGTTGTGTTGTTTCAATTTAGGCTCCCCACACTACATGCACGTCTTCAACTTCATGGTGAATTATTGCTTTCTGTCCACTCAGTCTCTGCTTCTTCCCTGTGTTTCTGTCTCTCTCTAATATGCATTGTTAATTAATAAAACAACATACTAATGGAGCTGATGAATTATCTGAGATACACGATCGAAACTGGGGTTATAATAATCAAACATACTTATGTACCCTCTAAACTTACACAACTTATTTAAAGACATTTGTCCTTCACTTGTATTAGGACCCTGGGAATGACACTCATATTCCCAGATCTGCTCTCCAGATGTGAAAGATGGAGGAGGAGCCGCTTGTGGAGTCTGTGTGCTCACTGGTTTGGCTGAGGAGGTTCTTAAGATCTAATTTTCCCTTCGTGGAACTAGGAACTGTCCACATTTATCTGTCACAGTCTGTATCACATATCTTGATTATCTAGTCTATGTGGTTTATAGATTCATGTCTTGACAAATAGCCACAACCACCTCCAAATTCCATGCATGGTAATGACAGATAGATATATTTTAAGAGAAAATTTAGAAATAGAGAAAGCCCAAGCCAGCTACAAATCGAGAGAAGTTACTTGGGAGGCCATAGAAATCAGACCTTGATTGTCCCGTGGTGCCTGGCGGTGCTGTTTGCTGGCGGTGTCAGTGCGTCTTCAGAATTCCCAGTGACCTCCCCAATGGCAGGCAAAGATGCTGCTGTAATATCTGGTTTTTGGGTCTGAGGGTGAAGGGGAGGAGATTTTTAGAATGTGGTAGTCAGGGAGAAATAAAGGCTGGAATGAAGGTGAGAGGTAAGAAAAATAAGAAAATGAAAAAGCATATAGCAGGCAGGTAAAAACCGAAAGAACACCTTTTGATTACTATACCGTATAGTAATACCAACGCAGACAAAAATAGATTTTAAAACAAAACAGTTGCTAGGAACAAAAAGGGACATTAAATCATAATAAAAACAGCAATCCGCCAAAAATACATTATATTCATGTATATGAACCTCACAACACAGCCTTAAAAATATATTAAACCAACACTGACATGGTTATAGGAAGAAAATGAAAAAATCTACAATTATTGTAGCAAATTTTAACTCTTGACTATTGGAAACAGGATAAAAAATTATAAGAATACAAATACTGCAGAGATTTTTAAAATCTTGAGAGCTAACTTAAAGGGGACAACCACTGTTCACTTCAGAGTTTGTTATCAGAAGGAAATGCAGGCCTCATGTTGCTAAAACACCAGATTTTGAGGAGAAATTTAAAAATCAGTATTTTTAGGTGAGATCTCATTGATAATGTAACAGTTTAAGACTCCAACGTCTGAATGACACCCTGCAGGCCACACAAACCAGGTTCTCAGGCAGGGTCAGTCTATGAGTGACCCGATGGCTGCCTTCCCCTTCACGCTGTACATTCTTGCCATTAGAATATTTATCTGATTCTTCATAGCTATGTCTTTAATGGTGTTTGAGGATTAAATGAGCGAAAAAAACCTATTCAATATAATAATGAATACATGAATTAATTATTCTTGTAGCTTATCTCAATGAATGCTTTATACATAGGAATACAATGGAATACCAAGTTTCTGGTACTGCAGAGAGAAAGTGATAATATACATATTCTCTCTCCCTGATCAGTCCTAGGCCTTCCTAAAACATGGAATGAATCTCATTCTTTTCTGCTTCTCTAGTGCTTAGCTCATTAGTATATGGATGATCAGTGAGAAAATAAATGGATGACTGTGTTTGTAATTTTTCTTTGGGATTTTCACAGTTCTATTGACATACATGCATTCAGCACTTAGCATATGTCAGACATTGTGCTTACTTTTTACATCTACTTGATTCATTACTGCCACAACTACAATTATGCCCATCTTACAGATGAGGAAATCTAATCATAGAGTAACAGGGGGTTTCAATTACTCATTGAAACTCCCACAGCTTGTCAATGGTGAAGCCATGATGGGACTGTTTCTGATAAAAGCCTGGTGAGACTTGTAAAGAGATTTTTACTTCTTGAGAAGGGAAATGCTGACTGCAGCAAATGTGAAAATTATAATCCTGCCTTTAGAGTTGCAACTCCTTAACTGACATTTGCAGGAAGACTCAGCCATTCCAAATTTATCAAATCATTTATTGAGCACAAACCGTGAGTCTGGCACTGACTTACCCATGGACTCTGCTAGGCACTCGGGGCCTACCAGCGAACAAGACAGAGAAAGCTCCTGCTTTCACAGAGTTTATACTCTAGGGGAGAAAGAATAAATAAACAAATATGAAAATCAATGTACGTGGAATATTATGCTAAGTACTTATAAGAACTATGAGTAACAAAAGCCAACATCAAAGGATAGGAAATGAAGGGCTGCTTCTTCATCTTCGACAGTAAGGAAAATCTTTCCTGGGAATGCCAGGAGAAAGAGAATTTCAGAGATGGGGGGGGGGGGAGAGAGAGAGAGAGAGAGAGAGAGAGAGAGAGAACAGATACAAACACACAGGAAGGAGTGTGCTTGTTCATTCAAGAACCTGGGAGCTGGAGTCAGTGGGCAAAGAGGAGTGAGCAGCCCTGGCTGGCGTAGCTCAGTGGATTGAGCGTGGGCTGCGAACCAAAGTGTCACAGGTTCGAGTCCCAGCCAGGGTACATGCCTGGGTTGCAGGCCGTGACCCCCAGCAACTGCACATTGATGTTTCTCTCTCTCTCTCAATCTCTCTCTCTCTCTCTCTCTCTCTATCTCCCTCCCTTCACTCTATAAAAATAAATAAATAAAATCTTAAAAAAAAAAAGAGGAGTGAGCAGGAGAGGGTGGAGTCCAGGAAGTGGTCAGAGAAGTCTACAAATGTAAGGTCTTGGAGACCAGAGAAAGGATTCAGTGTGGTAGTTTCATTGTGATGGGAAGACACTAGAGGGTTGAGAGAAGGGAAGCGACAGGACCCAATGAGCACTGTGAAATGTTTACTGTGGTTCCTATGTGGAAGTATGGCAAACGGGGCTAATGTGGAGACCTTTGTAGATTGTGGGCTCATTTGTATGTGTTTGTGTTTGTGTTTTTTAACCTATCAGTAAGTTTGGGGAAAGGCTAGGAGCCAGAACACTATTTTGAAGTCTTGGGTAAATCCTTTAAAGCTATCTAAACTTCAGTGTGCTCATCTATTACATGGAGATAATACGATACCTGCTCAGCCTTCTCTGCAATATTGTTGGGATGATTAAAAGAGATAAGTTAAAATGAGCACATACTATACAGATGTTAGAGGTAATCTTATTATTAAGATCACAGTGCTGATTATAATAACAGAATAATGAAAATCTGACATTATAAGAGGTCCTTTTTGGTTTGCTGTGTATCCCATTTAACTGAATAGAATGAACACTATACATTTAATAGTACTAAGTCCTTATCTTACAGGAGTGACCAGTACTTCTGGTGTTACATTAACTCAAAAAATGCCCTGCTGGGTGTTGTTGGCATAATCCAAATACATCTGAGAAAGGTTTTAAAACATCCACTGCCCCTAAACTCTGAACAGTCAGGGAGACATTCATTGGCTCACCTACATGGTTTATCTACCTGTGGCTGACTGTTAACATCATCTGTGGATTCCTTTCATAAACAGAAGTTCATAAATCCAAGCACCAAGGAGACAAAGGCAGGGTCTCCAGTAGATGAATCAGTGCCATGGCTGCTGTCATGCAGGTTTGTCCTGAGAATCTGTTTCTTCTCAGGAGCTTGGAACATGGGTCTGAGTTAGCCTGAGGAGGCAAGGTGCTGTGGCAGAATGTGCCTGCAATCTGGAGCTGTTCAGGACAAACTTGAAACCCAGGACAAACTTGAGAATGAATCCAAATCTGTCTTACTATTTTGGTGACACTGGACAAAATTTGGAAACTCCTTGAGTCTCAGTTTGCTTATATAGAAAATGGAGGTAATTGCGTTGGCTGGTTTCTTGGCCTGAGCCTTGCATAAAATCAGTATACAGGGTACCTGGACTATAGTGGATATGCAGTAAGCATGGCGACTGCCATTCTCTTTAGGGGCAAATCTATTTCTCATAGTAGTGTGCCAGGATCGGGGTAGGAGGGTGCTATATCATGAGAATTGGTTCTAGGTCAGTTCTAGAATTGTGGGAACAGTTGTCTCTCCCTCTCTCTCTCACCTCACTTTTCCATTCTAGGAATGTCCATCTTTTGGCAGATTTAACAGTTATGGCTTGGAAATGACTTCTAGAACACTGTTGAAATGGACACATATTTTCTGAGGGTGGACCTCCGTCATTAACTCGTAAATATGGATTGGTTTCATGGTGGCACATTAGGAGCACAGAATGCAACCTTTAGAAGATATCACCTTGTGCCTTGTGAAATTCTGGAATATGGAAATTAAAACACCCACAAAAGACCATCTCCGTCAATGACAGTTTAGTGTGTTAAGGCGAAAAACATTTTAGGCAATCTGTCAAGATAAACACATCGCTCCAGGAAAGTGCTCCTCTTCACTGACATGCAAAGCATTCATGTACCATTTCAGGTTGTCCATAGCTCTTCTCATGTCCTCGCACGGACTTCATATTAAAGCCTCCAGCTCTTTAGGGTTGTTTGTATTTATTGTTTCTGATCAGGAAAGACAAATGAGTCTTAGATGCATAGGCTCAGACTGGGTTTCCTGGAGGTGGACACCATGAGGGCCAGCTAGTTGAGCAGCTGGAGGATGTGGAATTCCCTGGGTAGAGCTGCACACTTCAATGGAAACCGTCTTTGAAAGGGCTCACAGGGACGGCTTTCTGCAGGATTCTTCCCAGCAGGAGGGGCAATGAGTCCTTCAGTCCTGGAAGGAGAACCTGGGTGCACGTCACAGCCTCCACCACATGACCTGACTTGCCCAAGGTCACCCATGGCTTGTTATTAGCAGCTGGGCCTTGGACTTGGTCTCTAGACTCCTCATTTAGCATTCTTTCCATTCCCACATTGCCTCTTTGCCCATTGCTGCCACCTAATACATTTTATCCCACCATCAAAATTTCAAAGCTCTACCTTTCTCCTTTGGAATAACTCCACCCTAGCATGCTAGAAAGGGGCTATTTCCTTGGATAAGCCTCTCTGTATAGACTGTTAAATGTCCTGCTACTCTTGTGCAAGACCAAATAATACCTGCAATTGGAAAAACAGAACCTAATATTAAATTCCATTACTCATCTCAGGAGTAAAATAGACACAGAAAAGGTTCAAAAAGGGGCAATGAAAAAGAATTGAGTCATAACAGAGGTGTATGGAGTAATGAGTTTAATTTCCCAAATTCTCCATTTCTACCCTTGCTTCCAAGCATGTTTCTTTTTATGCAGTTTGGCCATAATTTCAGGGTAGCCTTACAGTGTATTGACTAAGAACTAATTAGTGTGTTCAAGCCTTTAATGCATCTGATTTGTAAATTGCAACTTTTAGTGTTCTTCTTTTTCTGTGCTATTTGGCCAAAGCCAAACCGTCTTTTAAAATGTTCCCTGTCAAGGTAAAGTCCTTGGCTGCCAAGGGAGGTCCCACAGGTTTCTGATCACTGCCAGGAAGCAAAATGACTGAATCTCCTCCCCGCCTTATTTTGTTTGTTTGTTTTTGTTTACAGGTGTCAGTTCTCCAGAAGATCCCTGCTGTCCAGCTGGGATTGAGAGTGGGTTAGGCAGAGGAGATGCTTACTCCTTGCTTGAGTCACACGATGTAGGTGGTCATTGGTTCTGTTTATGGCTGGAGCTGGCCCTGACATCAGCAGTCCCCACCATGACCATATCCACATGTGCTCGTATATGAAACTCCTGTGCGAAGCCCAGCGGCCATCGCTGTCTTTGTATAAATTTTAAATTTTTATTTGTGTAATTTGTGTAAAAATTGGTACTGTCTATTCTCAGATGACTATCAAGTTAAGTATTTATCGGTGCTACTTTTCAGCATGTCATTTTTAAAAAATGTATTCACAGCATCCACATACTATCATAGATCCACATTCTCAGCCCCTGAATAGAACCTAAAGCAGAGAAGATGTAAGTCCCTGGAGTCATCATGGTCCGCAAATCTTTATTATACCTTACACGTACCAAATAAAGCTACTGTCCCTTCTTTCAACATAAGCAAAACTAATCCCGTGGTTCCAGGCTCACTTCAATTCTTCATGGAACCCTCTGGGCAGATGTCTTCTGTGCACCATGAAGCTAATCTCTGCTCCCTGCATCTTGCATTGTGGCCTGTGAAACTGACCCACATGGACAGCACCAATGGATTCCCTTGCCTTCTGGCTACAATTTCTGTTGATGGGAAGAACATGAGCAGGATTTTGGTGGATAAGGAGAGAGTGAGCCTGGAGCATTTCTTTCCCTACCTGCCTCCTTGCTGAGTGGCTGTGGGATGACTGGGTCAGTAGAAGGTCACAGCTCCTGTGCAGGGGCCAGCTCCCTTTCCTCACCTCCCTGGACCTCTGTAACCACTCTCTTTTCTGCTCTCTTTGGGTCTAAGATGCCAATGGCTCCCCCACTGTAGTTAGTCCAAGGCTGCCCACTATCCTACCTTGGTTTCCTTAACTCCTATTTATTCTTTCGTAAATTGTACATTTCAATTAAGTTTCTCTCATCTATCTCATTGTTTCCTGCCAGAACGCTGATGAACATCCACCAGCCCACTTTCTGGCTGGGGCCCGAGAAACCTCTCAAATGAGCACAACCCTTTCCTTCTACTACCCTGGAAATACTTCCATGTTTAGAATTCCTCATTTTTTTGATTTTTCCTTATTTTATGACACTGTGCTGTCTTTTCCTTTCCTTTCCTTTCCTTTCCTTTCCTTTCCTTTCCTTTCCTTTCCTTTCCTTTCCTTTCCTTTCCTTTCCTTTCCTTTCCTTTCCTTTCCTTTTTTATTCTGTTCTTTCTTTTCTCAAGAAGTGTTAAGGTCCAGGGTTGGAGGCAGACTTCCAGAGAGTATGACAAATGCACAAGCATGCCAAGCTGTGACAGTCTCCATGGGCTGAGATTTCAAGAATCTTAGGAAAGGAAGGCTTTGAAATGCCTTATTCAAAGGCAGCCAAAAGCTTTTATCATCAAAAGAGGAGATTCCAATGTGGCCTGATAATTAGTGTAGAGTGGGAGCCCCCAACTCTTCCAAGGAATGTTCCCTGAGCCCAAATGTGGCTGCATAAAGAGCTGAGGTCTCATTCCTGACATTTATAATCATATCAACAATAGCTTTATGAGATACCACATCATTTTTTTAAAAAAAGCTGAAACCCTTATAGAGCTATTCGAATAACCATTGAGCCATTTGAACTGAAATAGGAGTTCGTTCAAAGTGGCAGTTCATAAATTAGAAGTGCTGTTATTTCAAGGAGAGGGCATAAGTGCCAAGCAAAGAGTCCCATGCACAAGTTTACCAAACTATTATAATGCTCATGACTGTAGAGAAGTGGGAGGGGGAAGACAGGCAGAATAGGACTTTTAATTTGACTTTAGAGTGTAATTAGAGGCCATCAGCCAGCAGACATACAGAAAACAATTCTCGTTATTTGTTTATTCATTTATTCATTCAACATTTTCTTTTTAGTTCAAACTACACCCAAGGGAGAAAATGAATAAATAACAAGGCAGGTCTTTAAAGAGTTTCTAGTTTAATAGGTAAGGCCTGGAAATACAGAACCAGGATATGGTGTATCAGCTAAATGTTTTGTGGCAGAATGAGCAGGGAACCACAGAACACAGAGGGAAAAGTCTTGACTGTGGGCTTCAGGAGTGTGGGGTGGGCAAAGCCAGGGGATACTTTGTTAGCAGAAGGGATGTATAAGCTACTTCTTTCAGCACGAGTTGTAGTGTCTCAGATGGGTGAGATCAGGGAGCAATGCTCCAGCAGAGAGTACAGGGAGTTCTGCTGCTTGGGGAAGCAGGAAAGGTCAGAGAACCTCAAGTGATTCTTTAGGGCCGGAATGTGGTGTGGCACAGCAGAGAGTAGTGCCTGCATCTGGGGGTATTGAGCAGTAAGGAATCTGGCTTTAACCCAAAGGCTGACAGCCTCATGCTTTGGCAGACATTCATATCACCTGAAGAACTGGTGAAATGCAGATTACTGGGCCCTGCCCTTTGGCATTCTGATTCAGTGGGTCTGGGATGGGATTAAGAAATCTGTATTTTAAAAAGCAACTGTATTTGGAGAAATGTTGCCACAGGAGATGGATAGCGTTGGAGTATAGTTAAATGGAGGGTGTCCCACATAGTGTACCTATATGCACTCCACTTGCTTTCTTTTGCATTCCACTATTTTTCAGATTTGACCCAAGGAAAGTTGAGACTCGAGGAAAGTTGAAGAGTACTATTGAAATGATATATTGTTGAGTGTACCAGTAGATATGTGACCCCTTGCAGTTGGTCACCTGAGAGCTGCTTCATCTTGCCATTTATACAATTGATGTAGATCCCAAGCAACACCAAAGTGTAAATGAATCAATTAGTAAGATCAAGTAGAGGATCCAAAGAAGCAAAAACCAACCAACCAACCAACCAACCAACCAGCCAACCAACCAACCAACCAAAACCCCAGTTTATATAAAGGATAAAAACCAGCTGTAAGGGCAGAAGTCTCTTAAATCAGAACCCCCTTGCCTTGAATTTATCTTAAATTGTAGCCTTCATCTCCTATGAGTCCTATGGCCAGAACCTGGCAGAGCAGTTTGGCTGGGAGAGTGTCTGGTGATGGCACCTCCCGCATGGAGGAGGAAGAGCGGGAGAGCATTAGGTAGAATGGGCATACACAAATGGATTATTAGTGAGTAGTAAACACTGCCTGGACAACTGCTTCTCAATCTTTTTTCATTATTGCCTCCCTCCCAAAGGAGCCTTTTTAGACATTTTTCCTAATTGCTCCCCCATAAAATTTTATTATCTCATGTGTACTATATATCTGGTTATGTGCTCTGTGTGTGTGTATCTGTGCTTCATATATTACAAGAGATATTTTTACCCCATCAAAACTTATTTTCACCCCATGGGAGCAATATTGCTTTTATCGAAAGCGCCTGGCCTAGACTATGGAACCCAAGAAAGCCCTAAAATGCATTGTGTCCAATAACCAACAACTTTATTCATTGTCTTCACAAAAAGTCTCAAAGGTGTGGGTTTGAGAAACATGGATAAGATTAACCTAGTAGACAACATGCATTGTTGTCTTTATAACAAATAAAATAAATAAAATAATTCATCGTATAATGATGTCTATTTTAGACATTGTTGAATGGATTCTGACACAATATAGGCAATCATTATGTCTTGAATGTAGTAATAAGGATTTTCATGTCTAACAGGAAAATATGGATAAGATATATTAAAAAAACACTTGTATTCATGAGGTTATTTAGCGTTGTATATGAGGAGTAGCAAGAGACAGCTGAGGCCAATTTCCTTTACTCCACAGAGATTTTAATATTTCCCTTGAGGATGTTTTTTGACAAAAGCTTGAGGATAGAACCTTGTCTTGTTCATTGTTAAATGCTACAGTGGTCTTAACACAATGCCTTCTAAATGGTGGTTGAGTATTGTTTGAATTATGAATTAGTGTTGAAGGTAGTAATTCTTGAGAAGAAAGAGCAGTACAAGTCTGCTTATTTTTTCCTTTCTTTGTATTTAGAGATATATTTAGAATTATCTATATTTAGATATTTTAAAAGAAGCTATTCAAATGAAACATTTTATATTTGAAGAAAAGTAATTTTGACATATTTTCTTTAATTTAATGTTAAGTTTGCATCTTCATTTTCTCTCTCCAGTTCATCACACATATTACAATTCTTTTTCTTTAAAAAATAGAGTCTAAAAGCCCAATTTTTATAGCACCCTTAAAAAATAAAGGGACTATTAGAAGATTAAAAAAAACTAAAATGAGTTGGCTATATCAGCTCTCTTTCTGCTGCATTTTTGTGGCTGCCATGGGAAGACTATAAAAGCTTCAAGTATGATTTTGGTGAATAAATTCCCAGCAACCTCCCCCCTCAAGGGGTGATCAGTATTATGAACAAAAGGGAGGTAGTTCTTCAATATGTCCATTTGATTTTATTTTGTGAGGCAACCGCCTTTGTAAACCACACTAACATGTCAGAAATATGAAACTGTCTTCAGTTCACTGCCCTGTAAAAGATGCGTGGCACAAAATAGAAAAATAAAAAAATAAATAAAGCTAGGAATGCCTGAGTAAGTCATTTTATTTTTTATGATTCAAGCCCCAAAAGGTCTTGAACTGTCAGATTTATTGTCTATCCAATTTTATGACTTTTAGTTGTATTTATTCTTTGATGTTTACCATCAACTGTGCCTACGTGCGTCGTGGTCTGTAGGATTTCATATTGCTAAATCATTTTTTAAGCTTTAGTTGTAGCTTCTATTTAGCATCAATCTCCTGAGACACACCATTAACATGAATCATTTTTGAGAGTGTTTGGTGCAATATGAACTCCTTGTTGAGTCAATCACTCATTGCAATGGAAAGAAATGATGACTTTCTGAGAAATACCCATCACAGCTAAATAACCAAGGGCAGAACTCAGTGGTCAGGGACTTCTGACTGGGGGGCTCTCATTGACTTAATCATCACTCCTAAAGCGGGAGATGGGTGGGAAGGGAGATTTAAGAAGAGAAAAAGGAAAAGAGGAGGACAAGAGGAAGGAACAATGCAAACGCAAACAACAGCTGTTTTATCAGAGTTTATTTCTACTTTCATTATGGTTATTTTCACAGCAGGAACTTCAGTGGCTATTATCTACACTATTTGAATGCATTTTTCTCTAATACTACTTTAAACTTTCGACCGTGTTTTTTTTTCCAAGAAAAGTTCAGAGGTTACCTTCTCTGATTTCTCTTCTTGGCTGTGCATCTCTCACCCCTAGGTTTTTTTTCTCAGTTTCAACTCTATACTCAGCTGCTCAGCTGTTAGAGATCCAGAAGTCTCATGATTGACTAGAGAGTTTCTGAAAGGATCGTGTATAATTACCACCGGCAATGAGCTTTTTCCTTGGCTTATACCGAGTGTTTAGACATTTTAAGTTATAAGCCAGTGCAATAACTTATAGATTATACTGATGGGTCATCATTCTTTCTCTGCTTATGTTTCATTAAATTTTGCCTCTAAATCCTCCATTCAACCCAGGTTTCTTAGCTTATTTATTAGATGAGTAAATATAAATATTGTATATATGATGATTAGGAAACAACATAGAAATATAGTCTAAAGTAAAAGTCAGAAAACTGCAGCCTAAATATGGCCTGCTGACAATTTTTATAAATAAAGTTTTATTGGAACACAGTCACACTCATTTGCGCATCATCTATGGTTGCTTTCACTCTCCAGCAACAGGTGAGTAGTTGCACTAGAGACTTCATGACCCTTAAAGACGGAAAGATTTACTATCTGGCACTTTCCAGAAAACCTGCCCTTCTAAGTCGTAGCTTTTCAAATATAATCCTAATTACTAAATAAACAATAATAATGGTTTTATTTCCTGAGCTCTAGAAAGCCATGTTGTTGAGAAAAAATACCAGAAAATTTTAGGATAAAAATGAAGGAGATAACTTCCAACTTCCCTTTGATTATTTGGGTCTATGCTTTCAGGTGTCTTTTCAGCTATTATTTCTTTCTACTTAAATAGATCCTCTCTAACTTGCAAAATATGAAATTTTGTCATATATAAACTTTTGGGGACAATACCAATTTCTAAGTCTTTGTCTAATTACTCACATATGAAATGACACTTAAACATTTAGTTAAACTTTGCCAATTTGTTAGGAAAAAGACAGTCTGCTTTTGTTTCAATCTGAATGTTTTTGCTTACATTTTGAGGTGGAACTTTTTCTCTCTGTTCACTGGCTGCCTGCACTTACCCTTTGTGAGTTCTCTTCACAACCTTCATTTCTTTTTAAAACAGGCTTTTGCTGAAATTCTTCACAAAATCGGTTATACCCTTTATTTGTGTTATTGTAGTCTGACCATGTAATCAGCATTTATACTCCTCCTGGTTCAGCCTCCCGTGTGAGAGGCCATGCCGAGTGCCCTGTGCACATGGTGCAATGTGCCCTATGTGTTTGATGATATTAAAATATAAAGAATCACCTATGACAGCAGAAATCTCAAAACAAGAGTGAGTAAATGCTTTTAGGAAATAAAAACTTACATTAAGAATTAGAATTTTGTATCTTTTTTAAAGATTTTATTTATTTTATTTATTTTTAGAGAGGGAAGGGAGGGAGAAAGAGAGAGAGAAACATCACTGTGTGGTTGCTGGGGGTCATGGTCTGCAACTCAGGCATGTACCCTGACTGGGAATCAAATGTGCGACACTTTGGTTAGCAGACTGCGCTCAATCCACTGAGCTATGCCAGCCAGGGCAGAATTTTGTATCTTAAAATAAATGAAAATGTTTCTAACTTTGTAAAATTACAGTGAAGAAAACTGCCTTTCAACCAGTGGGATTTAAAGTTACTTAGAGTATTTCCCATTATTTGAGCTTTTCTTTTTTTTTTTCTGAAGTGCAAACATGCTTTAGGGTTCATGTGATTTTTAATTGGCATGATGCAGTATAATTGAATGAGATACTTACTTCCAGATGATAAATGCCTATGATTGAGAAGAAAGTGCTTTCTTTAAATTGTATTTGACTTATGAAGATAAATGGCTTGTTAGCATAAGTAGTTTTATATTTAATCAATTCTAAAGAGATGGAGACTAAAATATCTAGCCATTATAGAATATTTATGGTGCGTGTGTGTGTGTGTTACATGGAAAAAGAAAAGGGCCATGTGTGTAAACACATCCACACACACTCGTGTGCACGTATGCACTATAGATGATGCAGTGCTCCAAGATAAAAATAGCTCATGGTATGGTTAATAAAGAATTTTTCAAAAGAGAAAGAAGAATAGAGTGTGCACAACATCTGTAGGAAACAAATGTCAGACTAGTAGAGAGTTCTCTGCGGCATTCTGAATGAAAAGGACAATGGAAAAAAAATGACCAGAATGACAAAGGAGGAATATTTTATCTTAGGGTTTATGTCCAGATGATTTATAATTTAAACACAAAGTCAAAATGAAGATATGCTTATCTATAAAATGCCTCCGGGTTTTCCACACAAAGATGCCCATTGAAGTACTCATGGAGGAAGCTTTCTAGAATGTATAGAAAAAGACTCAGAAAGATGCTCTAAAGTATATGCAAAGAATAAGAAAATGACTCAGTAAAGTTCACTGTTTTTTAAAGAGTTAGTAACCAACCAAAAATGTGTTCAAAACAATGTAGAATAAAAGTCTAGATCATCACTGTCCAAATGCAGTCTCTAAGATGATGGAAATGTCCCACATTGTACCACACACAGCTGTTGAACGCTTGAAAAGTGACTAGTCTACCTGGGAAGTGGAATTTTTTTACCTTATTTAATTTTAACTAAGTTTAAAATTAAATAACCACATATGGCTAGGGTCTACAATATTAGTCAGTGAAGTTCTAGATGATAGCAACGTAGTGAGGTTGGAAGAGGGTGCACTTGTCTAGTTTAGAGAAAAAGTTAGAATCTGATAAGGTGAAGAAATGGGTAGAAAAGAGTAACATTTAAGTATATCTTAATTATCAGAGGTAAACAGATGACTAACAACAGAATGTATAATGTTCAAACCAGCAGACAGAAGTTCAATCAACTTACAAAGATTAAAAAGATGATGAAAAAACAAAGAAGTATAGTAAATAAAAATAATTAAATGTCATAAAGTCCCAATATATCAGATTATGAATATAATAAATTACTATGAATATAAAGTTTAAACTTGACATTTAAAGCAAGAAATTTTAGACTACGTTAAAAGTCCTTCAATATATTGCCTAAAAGAGACATATTTAAACAATAATATTCAGATGGTTTGAAAGTAAAGTGATAAAAAATGATAAATACAAATCTAAAGTAAACTGGCATAGCAATTTTAATATCAGACAATATAGAACTTAAGTGTAAAATCACATAAGTAAAGAAGGGATATTAGGAGGAAAAAGACTAGTAGATCAAGAATTTACCACAGGTGTCAAGAATCACAATGGGGGAAGGATCATCTCTTTAGCTGGTGGTGCTGGGAAAATTGGATATTCACATGCAAAAGAATGAAATTGGGTCTGATCTTTAAACCACACATAAAAATCAGCTAAAATGGCTTAAGACTTAAATGTGAAACTTGAAACTAAAAGAAAACATAGGGGAAAATCTTCATGAAAATGGCCTTGACAATGAATTAATGGTCATACCATCAAAAGCACAAGCAACAGAAGCAAAAACAGACAAGTGGGACTACATCAAAGTAAAAAATTGCCCAGCAGAGGAAATAATCAACAGAATGAAATGGCAACTTAGAGAACGGGAGAAAATATTTGCAAACCATGTATCAGATAGGGGGTTAATTTCCAAAATATATAGGAACTCCTACAACTCAAAGCAAAAGTACTAACAAACTGATTTTTATAATGGGCCAAGGATTGAAATAGGCATTTTTCCAAAGAAGACATATACGTGGTCAATCAGTTTATGAAAAGGTGCTCAACATCACTAATCATCAGGGAAATGCAAACCCAAACCATGATGAGATATCACCTCATACCTGTTAAGGTGGTTATTGTTTTTTAAAAAAAGATGGCAAGTGTTCCCGAGGATGTGGAGGAAAGGGAACCCTTGTGCACTGGCAGCAGGAGTGCAAAGCGGTGCCACCACTGTGGGGAACAGTATGGGAGTTTCTCACACCGCGAAGAGTAGAACCACCATACTACCTAGCAGTCCCACTCCTGGGTATTTATCCAACAGAACTGAAATGCAGAGCTCAAAGAGATACTAGCACTTCTCTGTTTGTTACAGTACTATTTATAATACCCAAAATGTAAGAAAATCTAAATGCCTAACAACAGATAAGTGAATTTAAAAATGTGATATAGACATACAACGGAGTATTATTCAGCCTTCAAAAGAAAGAATGCAGCAACATGTGACAAAGTGGATGCACTTTGAGGACATCATGCTAAGTAAATGAAGGCTGTCACAGATAGACAAACACTGCATGACTCTATTTATACCAGGTATCTAAAATAGTAAAACTTGCCGCTCTGTATGAACAAAATTATATTAATTTTTCTATACTTTTCACAATAAATATGATTTTGTAACAACAACAACAAAAAAATAAAATAGTAAAACTCAGAGCAGCAGAAAGCAGAACAGTGGTGGCCAAGGAGAGGGGGAGGGCCCAATGTGGAGCTGCTAACCTATAGGTATAATGTTCCAATAATGGATCACTTGATGAATCGCTTCTAGAGATCCTTTGCACAACTTGGTGCTTATAGTTAACAACACTGCATTATACACTTAAGAATCTGTTAAGATGGTAAAGCTCATGTTGTTTTCTTACAACAAGAAGATAAAAATAAGGATGTTATAACCAACATCATCAGCATACATGCAACTAAACTGTGGACTCGAAATACAAAAAGCAGCAAATCACAGGCCCGGGAACACCCAGTGCCCAGATCTTGGCCTGTCGTGCCTCTCTCCGGGCAAAGGAACCAGGCTCCTTGTAGAAGTGACTCATTCCGGGACTGGGGCAGGAAATACAAAAGGTGAGCCTAGAACATGTTGTAGTGCCAGAAAGTAAGGCAGTGCTAAAAAAATCTCCCAAATACGGAAACAAAACAGCCCAACCACATTGACAGGAATGCTCAGGGGGCACAGGAGCCAGCTGACAGAACATCCAGTGGCCCCAGCTGGAACACCTTGAGCAATAACGATAAAATAATTGTTGTTACTTCAATTGGATTATTACACAAAGTACAAAATAAATATCCATGGGTTCATCCTGATATGAACAAATGATTGAATAAAGTAATAAAAGAAGAAGAAACACTTGTCCATGCAGAAGAATTCCCAATAATTTATGCAGAAATTCTGCCCTGAAGGAAGGAGAGCGTATCTCTCCACTCCTTGAATGTGAGCTGCACATGATGATTTTTTTCCCCCAGAGTATGTGGTGTGGAAAGAAGGGAAGCAGAGAAACCTGACAAACTCTTCTTCAGCCAGGTGGTCAAGGTCATTATCAACAGTCATGAATCGTGTTGATATGATGAACTTTATACTGTCACTTTATACTGTAATCTTCCTTCAAAAACTCATAACCCCTGACTAAGGGGGCTAAGTCCAGTAGAGGGACACCCCTACCGCCAAGGTCATCAAACAAAGGAAAGTCTGAGAAACTGTCGTCAGAGGAGCTCAAGAAAATATGACTAATATATAATGTGGTATCCTGGACAGGATCCTGGGACAGAAAGAAAGACATGGATAAAAAGTAAGCACTGCTGAATAAATTGTCGTTAATAATGGTATATCAATATTGGTTCATTAATTGTAACAAATGCACCATACAAATGTAAAATGTTAGTGACGGGGAAACCATGCACAGGGGCACATGTTCTCAATTTTTCTGGAAATCTAGACCTGTGTCTGAAAGAGAGAGTCTATTAGAGAAAGTAAGAAGTGACAGGATTACTGGGAGAGGCAAATGAGTCAAAAATTTACTCTGGAAATTTTAAAATATTTAAGAAACATATATCAAGCAGGCAGATATTAACCAACACACATGCATGGTATAAAGAGGATGTGTGTCCTTTTTGAGCACACGTGGGTGATTTGTAAGCCTGTGGCTGTGTGCTGGGCCACAGAGGGTCAGTTTCTGAGTGCCGCCATAGTGCCGGCCCTGCCAGACCACCTCCCCTTGGTGTGTCCTGCTCTCCTGACTTCATCCATTTCTCTGTGTCTTTAAATACTAGCCGCGTGCTGATGCTGGGCAGCTGGGGTCTCACCCCTAAACTCCGGATTTGTATATCTACGGTAGATTTAATACCTGCACTTATTTTCCTAATAGACATCTTGAACTTGGCATGCCCCCAAAACAAACATCAACTTTTCCCTTACAAGCCTGTAAATGAGAACACCATCCTTCCAGTTGCTAGGGTAAAAAGCAAAGGAAAATAAAACAAATACACAAATACCACCTCTTTACCTTACCCATGCCCTGCAGTGCTGTTGGCCCTCACTTCAAATTATTAGTGGGGTATCAGAGTTTGACGACCAAAGTGGATCCCCCCCTTTTTTTTTAAACAATCCCTCATATATGTGACAGAATTATTTTCAGTAATAGACATAAAATAAAATAATAATCATGAAGTAAAATCATTAATAATGGCCAGACAAGAAATACAGACAACTGATTATTCTTTCATTAAACTTCATATATAAAATCATGCTAGAAAAATGTCACAATTCAAAAAGTAAAAAGATTACGATACAAAAAAGGAAAAAGGTAATGAATTAATGCTACCTGATTTATTATTTTTATGAAAAATACAAAGAACTTATACCTATTTATTTTTTACAGTAATGAATTTGAGTCTCAACTTCTGCAAACTTGTCAATGACATTAACAAAACTGATTTTCTTTATGCATTTGTGTTTAATAGAGTAGAGCCAGATTTGGCAATCTTCCTTTGCAGCTGATGGAAGAAAACTTTATAAATTTAAATTATATGAGTTATTCAATACAAAGTGGTCACAAAACGTCTCAAAGATAAAAATCCCATTTCACAATAAAACCCAGAAATTCGAACTCAAAAATTTCTTCACTTAACTAAGTGGTCACACTGAATGACAGAATTGAAGTTATTCAAGTTCAGTTTCTTCATCTCTACAGTCACTGCACTATTGGTTACTTTGAACCTGCAGTTGAATTGCAAGGATAGGCGTGCCAGTCCCCACCCCCCCACCCCCACCCCTCACCCCACTGGCCACGGGAAGTGCTCCCAACCCAGCCCAGGCCATTCCTAATCGCTGTGCAAATGTTCACTGAGAACCAGTGCAGGCAGCTGAGTCCATCCAAGTGTGCTGAAGCCCTACGGTGTAACTGAGCTTTCTCTGAAGTAACCTCCATCTGGCAAACAATGTTTATTAAAGGATAAGAAATAAAATATGCTAAATCGAAGCTCAAGGGTATATTATTAAAACACTGTGGGAACTATGGAAATTGTTGAGAACTTAAAATAATAAAAGATTTTCTTCTCAGAGGAGTATTTTTTTTACCACTGGCTTTGTTTAAAATTGCAGGTTCATACAATTTTTAATTCTCTGCAGACAGCTCCCCACCTATTGCCTATACCTGGAGCAGATGGTTTCGCCAGCACCACTCTTGGGATGCCAGTACAAATTATATCTAGAATCCGGCTTTTCCCCACCCCTACTGCTGCCAGCTCGGTCCAGGAAGCCATCACGTCTTACCTGGATTATCGTAATTGCCTCGTAATGTTATAAATGGACTCGCTGCTTCAGCCTTTCCCCTCTCCCTGTTCTATTCTGAACACAACAGCTGAGGAGATCTAAGTGAAAGTTAAATCAGTTACCCCTGGACTCAGATTCTCAAATGTCATTTATGGTAACAAAACCCAATGAAAAGACAAGCCACACACTAGGAGAAAATAGTTCAAATCAAATATCAGATAAAGAACTTGGATCTAGAATATACAAAAAAATTCTCGGGATTTTGTCATACAACAACAACCCAGGAAAAAAGAGGCAAGCTTACCAAAGAAGATACACCGATAAAATAAGCCTGTGAAAGGATACTCAAGCCCTGGCTGGTGTGGCTCAGTGGATTGGGTGCTGGGCTATGAAGCAAAGGGTGGCCTGTTCGATCCCCAGTTAGGGCACATGCCTGGGTTGAGGGCCAGGTCCCCAGTAGGGGGTGCATGAGAGGCAACCACACATTGATGTTTCTCTCTTTCTTTCTTTCTCCCCTCCCCTCTCTAAAAAAATAAAATAAAATCTTTTTTAAAAGATACTCAACATCATCAGTCGTTATATAAATGAGAATTAAGACGTCAATGTGATACCACTCAACACTGCTGGAATCTGGGGGACCAACCCCAGTGTCAGCAAGGATGTGGAGCAACTGGGACTCTCATACACTGCCGGTGGGGATGTAAATGCGCATCACTTCTTTGGAAAGTAGTTTGACAACTTCATAAATACAGGTAAGCCTGTATCTACCATTTGACCCAGACATTCCACTCCTAGATATTTACCTAAGACAAATGAAAATGTATGTTCATACAGACTTGTACATGAATGTACACAGCAGCCTTATTTGTATTAGCCCCAAACTGGAAGGAACTCAAATGTCTACCAAGAATGAACAGATAAACAAATTGTAGTTTATCCATAGGATGAAATACTGCTCAGCAATATTGAAACATGTAACAATATGGATGAATCGCACAATAATCTTGAGTGGAAAAAAGCCACACACAAAAGAGAACATATTGTTTGATTTCATTTATATAAAATTCTAAAAAATGTAAACTAATCTACAGTGACAGAAAGAAAATCAGTGGTTGCCTGGCTATGGGGCGAAGCTCCCATGAAGACTCTCTTCTCTTTTGGGGGGTCACCACACTAGCCATGACCACTGCCACAGTGAGAGCCCAGCTGACACTTGGGCGCCGACAGCACTCCCAACTACCCCAAACACACTGCTCTGTGTGCGCCACGCCACAGGCCTGCGTGTGTGCTCAGGCTGCTGCTAGACTACCACTGAATGCCTCTGCGGAAGCCGGGTGTGTCTCTTCTGCTCCCATGCATGCTACCTGGTCCCTTCTGACTTCACTTGCAAAGCACAAGTTCAAAGACAAAGTAATTAAGGGCTTTAAGATGGTGGTAAGAGAGCATTGACCCAAGTTTGCAGACCCTCTTGACTGCAGAGGTTGCACAGTCATGAAACCACCCTGGATCTTGTGATGTGGAGAAAAGACACTCATCACACACTCTTGTTTAAGAATTAACTAGTGAATCCATCCTGGGGAGGACCTGCTGTTATTTAGTCAGATACAGAGATTTAACAACTTGCGCCCTGTGTATATAAACCAGAAACAATTTTCTCCAGGCTCACAAAAGGGCATGTATGAGGATGCTTATTAAAACATTGCATATAGTAGTACAGAACAGGAAGACTATGAAACATCCACCACCAGTGAATGAATGAATGAATGAATAAATGTGGAGGCATGCTATGAATCAGTTAGAAGCAGTGAAGTAGATCAGTGGTTCTCATCCTCTGGAACTTTTAAACATTCTTAATGTCTAAGCTTTTGTACCTGAATTAACTGTCTAGGGTAGAGTTTAGGAATTGATATTATTTAAAAGCTCCCCAGGAGATTTCAGAGTTGAAAACCATTGAATAAGATACAGCAATGTATACACATATTTTTAAAAATAGGGTACATTTTATATATTTTATGTTCTTTAAAAATATAGCAAACATGTGTATGTATATATATACATACATATATACATATATACACACAGAGGTAGGCAAAATTAGGTTTATAGTTGTTCATATGGAAAAAGATGTGCATATTATGATTATTACAATAGCTTTAATAACTCAAAGGAATTTCATAATCTCTTAAGTGCTCAAATTGCTAGCCTTCATTATTTACACATTGCCATAGTCTACTTGCTATACTCAAACCCAGTTCGGCACAGAGTTCTTAATTACTTTTGCCTGCCCCATATGCCAAGGGCACACACATACACAAACACACACACCCATATATACACACAAACATATATATGGTTATATATATACATATACAAATTGCATATATGGTACATACACTATGTATACTATATACACACTATATAACTATATATACACACTATATACTATAAATATACTGTATATATACACACATACAAATTATGTTTTTGTAGGTAATATACATTCAAAAACATATATTAAATAGGTTAGAGTGTTTTTCAGGGAGGACTAGGGAATTATAGGGATGTGTTAAGTATTGTTGGAGGAAAAAGATTTATCCAAGTTGATGGTGATGGAGTTTAGTTCTCTGAATCTACATAAAAAATAGATAATATTAGTTACTAAGAACTGGTTGTGTTCAAGACACTCTTCTTTCTAAGTGCTTTAATTGTGTCATTTCATTTAATCTTCACATGACTCTGTGAAGTAGGCACTGTTACAGATGAGGAAATGGCAGAGAGAGAAATTAAATGATTCATACGACTTCACAAGGCTTGGTGGCTGAGCTACGTGTGATCCCAGGCAGAGGGCGCTAGAGCTCTGCTCTTAACCACCGTGATTTACTGCTTTTCCTAACAAAGACGTGAGAAAAAAAAGAGGAAAAGATACAGAAAGTCAGAGGCAGACATTGGCACAGAGAAAGCGGGAAACAGAGAGAAAGAGATGTCCTGAGGCCGAAGGTGGGTGCAGTAGCTATTTTAATAAGTTATTGATCCTAACTTTTAACTGATTGGCACTTAACCATAGGTGATCATTAAAAACACGATGTTTCTTTTCCTTTTTTAAAACTTTTTAAAATTGTTGTTCAGGTACAGTTGTCTCCATTTCTCCCCCAACTCCCCCCACCCCAGCCATCCCCACTTCCCAACCCTTGATCTTAACTCCCTTTGGTTTTGTCCATGTGTCCTTTATACATGGTCCTTAATCCTTTACTATCAAGAAAGAAGAAAATCTTGAACAAACCTAAGAAGTTAGCAACTCGAAGGTGCAAGTTGAAAAATATGTATCCAAGAGAAAATAAAAACTGTGAGAAAATGCCAATTATGTGAACATAAAGTTGTGAGTAGAAAGAGTAAACATCAGTGGAGGATAAAAAGGCAGAGAGTAGCAGACTCCTTGGACAAGAACAGCACAGAGAAGACACGCTCTTCCCAGTGCCTCGTAGAAGGACGTGCCTGATGTCAATGTTTTCTTACTGGTAATATGAACCTTCCTCCTTGGGATTAAAGTAGCATCTGCAGGGTTTGTCCACTGTACAGTTCCTATTTTTCCCTTTGTCATTAATAACTACTCTAGGACAATGCCTTGAGATTATGGAAATAACCCTGTTTCTGCTCAAACGTTCACCACTTATTTTAGCATTCACCAGTGGATCCCATCTGTTCCAAGACAAGCTGAGCTCGCCCTTTCTTTCCTTCTTTCCTTCTTTCCTTTCTTTCTTCCTTTCTTCCTTCTTTCCTTTCCTTCCTTCCTTCCTTCCTTCCTTCCTTCCTTCCTTCCTTCCTTCCTTCCTTCCTTCCTCTCTCTCTCTCTCTCTCTTTCTTTCTTTCTTCTTTCTTCTTTTCTTTCTTTCACTCATTCATTCACTCAAATCAGTATGGCCTTATGGATATATATTTTATTCTACAGGTTATATTCCAATTCATTATTTATTTATTTTTGTTCAAATTATTCCAGCTTTGGCCCTTGGAAGCCCTTCCCAGCTCTTGCCTGTGCCATTTCTGAATGTTATATCCTTAATTTCTGATGTCACAAGATGCACCAGGCTCATAGGGTGCTTTCTGAACTCCAGACTTGGAATTAACTGCATACTGAGGTATCTTGGATAGCTTTATTTTGAAACCAGAATCTGGGAACCAGTTATGCTCATTTCTCACCAAGTGTAGCAGCTTCTAGATCCTCTCTGTGGACAGAACTCTAATGAGTGTGTGTGTTACTAATACATGAACACATATATCTGTATTAACTTCAGACCTACCTGCATGTACAATAATAATAAACAAGTATTCATATTGGTACTGCCTATTCCAATTCAATATCGAGTTTGTTTTAGATTTTCCCTGTTCCTAATTTGACACTTTTTTCCAACAATGAGAAACTCACCATATGTTTATTTATTTGTTCAATTCTGATATATTCATAAACTAGTTTCATAATTCCCAACACATACCCTTGACAGAAAAAAAATACTACTTAGAATATAGCAATTGTGTATAGTTCTTTTTGTATTTTACCTTGTACCATCTAGTCAGTGTTCTCTCATTTAGCAAAATGTTTTGAAGATTTATCCAGGTTGTTTCATGTATCAGCAATTTATTACCTCTCATTTCTGAGAATTGCTTATTCATTGCATGGATATACCATTCTGCTTATCCATTAGTCAGTCGAAGGCTGTTAAGATTGTTTACACTTTATGGCAATTATGAACAAATATTCATATACAGGTTTTTATGTGAATGTGTGTTTTTATTTCTTTTGGGAAAATACCTCAGAGTGGGTCTCTTGGACCATGTGGTAAGTATATGTTTAGCTTTTTAAGAAATTGCCAAATTCTTCTATAAAATGGCTATGTCATTTTGCTGTCTCATCAACAGTGCATCAGAGTTTGAGTTGCTTTACATCCTCACCAGCATTTGGTATTACAATGTTTTAACATTCTAGGTGTTTTAATAGATATGCATCTCCTTGTGATTGTAATTTGTATTTCCCTGACATAATTAATATTATTGAGCATCTTTTATGTGTTTATATGCCACTTGTAGATCTTCATTGCTAAAGTCTGTCCAGATCTTTTCTCCAATTTTAAAATGAGCTTTTTGATTTCTTACTGTTGACTTTGAAAGTATTAAAAATCATATTCTAGATGCCAATTATTTGACAGAAATGTGGTTTCACTTGCAAACATCTCCTTGTCTACTTCATCCTTCTCTACTAAGAGAACCATATTACAAGATACCTAATTATTATTGTGATTTTATCTATTTTTGCTTTCAAATCCAGAAATTTTTGTTTCATGCATTTTGAAACTGTGTCAATAGGTGCATGCACTGGGATAGAATTGTAGTGTTTCGTGGAGAATTGATCTCTTTATTATTCTGTAATGTTTGTCCTAGATAACTATTTTTGTTCTGATATTACTATAGCACTTCAGCTTTTGGTGACTAATTGTCCTATCCTTTTACTTTTAACCTATTATATCTTTATATTTAAAGTGGATTTCTTATAGATGCATGTAGTTGAAACTTGCTTTTTTACCCAATCTGACAATCTCTTTCATTTAATTTGTATGTTTAAACCATTCATACTTAATGTAATCATTCATATGATTAGCTTAAAATCTATCCTTTTGATATCTATTATTATTTTTTCCCATCTGTTCTTTGTTTCTTTCCCCCCTGTTTTTCTGCCTTTGCTTGGGTTAGTTGAGCATTTGTTGTTATTCTATTTTTATCTCAATTCTTATTATTTGTACCTCTTGTTAAATATTTTAGGGGATGTTGTCAGGTTTACAAGAAAAAACTTTCATCGAAGTCTACCTTTAAATACTATTATATTACTTAATTAAAGACTTTAGGTACTCTGAACAGTAGATTCCCTATTTATTTCTCTCAAAATTTGTGTTATTGATGTCACACACTTTAGAATTTTCTTTGATGTAAACATAGAATACATTGCTACCATTTTTACTCTAAACAATTAGTTACTTTTTTTACAGCCATTAAAAATAAGAAAAATTATTTTACTTTCATTTATTTCATTTCTAGTACTATGTGTTTTGTGTAGATCCAATTTTTATTTGGTATCATGTTTCTTCTGCCCAAAGAATTTTCTTTAAGCATTTTAGTGTAAATTTGCTGGCAATGAATTCTCTCAGTATTTATATGTCTGAGAAAGTATATCTCCTTTATTAAAAAAATTCCACTGGGTATATAGAAGATGTGTGAATTTTTTTTTGAACAAGCAAACATTTTTAAGTATTTAAAAAATATCCCTCTATTACATTCTGGCTTGCATAGTTTTGGGAGAGAAAATGGCTCCAATTCTTGTATGCATCTGTGTTCCTGTATGTAAAATGCTGTTTTTCCTATTGGCTTCACCAAGATCTTCTCTTTCTCTTTGGTCTCAGCAGTTTATTATTCTGACATATGATTTTTTGATATTTACCTTGCTTGTTATTCTCTGATCCTCTTTGACCTATGGCTTAATGTCAGTAAGTAATTTCAGATAATTTGAAGCCATTATTTTAAAAAGGTTTTTTTTTGCCCCATTTTCTCTGTCTTATCCTTGTTGAACTATGAGACTGTTGCATATCGTTCTATGGCTCTTGAATGCTCTGTCTTGTTTTTATTTTCACACTTTTTTTTCAGCTTTAGTTTGGGTTGTTTCTAATGACTTGTCTTCCACTTTTCTGACTATTTCTTAGTCTATGTCAAGTCTACTCCTGGGCCTGTTGATGTCGTTTTTTGTTTTGTTACTGTGCTTTCTCTTTTCAGTGTTTCCATTTAATGGTTTTTAAGCAGTTTTGCATCTCTGCTGAAATGTCCCTTCTGGTAATGCACGTTTTCCTCCTATTACATGAGATTCTTTAGCACACTAATCATAATTAATAGTAATCATATCATAACATTTAAATTACCTCTCAGCTCCAACATCAGAGTCATATCTCAGTCTGGTTCTGTCAATTGCTTTTATCTGGCTTTTTGTATGCCTCCTGATTTTGTTGTTGAAAATGGGACATCTTGGTGGACAATGGAGACAAAGGTAATTGCATTTATGCCTGCAAATGGGCATGCCACCTTTCCTTCTGCTAGGTATTTTTCCCCCTGCTAGTCTTTTAATGCATGTGTTTAAGTTAATCTAGCCAGTGGTTGGAATGCATTCCAGATTTGTTGTTACTATGGTTACCCTCAGTGTGCCACAGGCTTCAAATGCCTCTGATGATACTTGGTGTTTTAGGGGACGGCTGGTTTGCCAGTAAGTACATTCTGCTTAATATCTGCTTTATCCTCAGCTTTAGACCTTCCCTTTGTACTGTGCCTCGGATAGTGTCTTTCTTCATACTCTTCAAATAATTCCAGCAGCATTCTGTTGTTTCTTTTTCAATTTGTATTTGTTAGCCCATGTGCTGGTTCAGCCTTGGTCATAGACAGGCACTGTGTCTGTTCGTCTCAGGTGTAACTTCCCAATACTCTTCTTCACCGGCCAACTGTAGTTCTAGGTCCAGAACACACTCCTGATCTTTCCCCAAGAGTAGAGGATTTTATTTTCTCTTAGCTTCCTAGGTACAGTGGGTTTTCACCATTGCCCCAGGATGAGTGTTGGCTGTCCTTCACTTTATAGATTATAGCTTTGCTTTTCTCATAGGAGAGACAGGGGGGAGGGTTTGGGCTGGGTATGTGCTTCTCTCACGGGGGCTGCTGCTTCCCTCTCCTAGGCCTGCATGCTTTCTTCTTTTTATGCAATCAGGATTAGGCCTGTGGAAGAAAGCTTGAAAAGGGTAGGAACTCCTCTGGATCTTTGTCTTCTAAGTTCCACAAACTCTCACGAGCCCCTACTAAGCTTCTACCAATCCATTAATTACTCTAGCTTAATTCTTACCAGTGCTCAGCTGCATCTACCCCAGGCAAACAAGTACATTAAGTCCTCAACATTATCCATATATTCTATGACTTTAAGCAAACCAACATATAACTAAACGAGTTTACCTTAGGCTAATTGATACAAACAAGAGTTAATTAAGTTCCTATGACATCACATCAACATCATAATGAAACACTGTTGAATGAAACAACAGTATTCAAGGTCCTGCTGTACTCAAGTCCCATCTCTCCCTACACACATCTGTCTCTCATTAGATTTTGACTGATTGGTTACCAGCAACATCAGCTCTCCGATGTGCTCGAGAAAGGTCATGAACTTTGACCTCTCATGACCTTTTTCAATGAAAAGGGCATTTTTTCATCATTGTAAACTTTGGAATGTAGCTCTACTTATATTTCTATATCCCAAGTGGAAACAAGACATTTCTTGGCTCTCTTGACATAACTTCTAAAGTTAAGTCAGACTAGTACAGATAAGGCCATGGGGAAGATATACAGTATTTTCAACTATTGGAAAATTAGGTTCTATAGACCTAGAAGAGTAGGGCACTACCACACTTTTAAAAAAAAGACAAGATTCTTCTGCATGAAGTGCTCTTTCTTCGTTCTTCAAATACAAAAGGCTGCAAGATATATTCCCCTGCACCACCATGGAAAGAGGAAAGAGGAAGTCCAGTCGACATTAGCTTACCACCACAAAAGCAGACCCACAGCCCTTAAAGAAGTGAACTCCTTTTTTTTTTTCATTTAAAAGATGTCAAATGTTGAGATGTCCCTGGTTTTGTCTCACACCAACTGTTACTTATGTTCACCTTGGGTGATTGAACGACATCAAATTGTTATCAAGTAGTGTGAAATTTCACATTGATTTCATAGAGGAGAAAGACAGGGTTTTCATTGCACACTCCAACTACATTTATACTGCATTGCTTATAGTCCTTACTAATTCCACTAAACAGCTTTCTTTTTTTTAAGATTTTATTTATTTATTTTTAGAGAGGGAAGGAAGGGAGAAGGAGAGAGAGAAACATCAATGTGTGGTTGCTGGGGGCCGTGGCCTGCAACCCAGGCATGTGCCCTGACTGGGAATCGAACCTGCAACACTTTGGTTCGCAGCCCCCGCTCAATCCACCGAGCTACGCCAGCCAGGGCTAGAGAGCTGTCTTTCATGGTCCCTCTTATTTCCTGCATTTTCTTTACACATGTTTGGAATAGTCCCTTTTGGGTTAAACACTTCTGCTCTGCTTTCATATGTGTGAGCCCCATTGACCATGGTTCTCAGCAATCAAAATGTCTCTAAGTTATGCCCTGCCCCATACTTCATAGGAGATATGCTGTTGACCATATAGAGCCTTCAGTATGG
Source organism: Phyllostomus discolor (assembly GCF_004126475.2). Taxonomy (NCBI): domain Eukaryota; kingdom Metazoa; phylum Chordata; class Mammalia; order Chiroptera; family Phyllostomidae; genus Phyllostomus; species Phyllostomus discolor. The sequence continues at coordinate 20,754,681 of NC_040909.2, read as the reverse complement.
CTTTTGGGTCTTCTTTCAACCCTGTGTGATTTAATAAAGGATCTTTTCCAAATACACACAGTCTTTTCTCTAAGAAGAATTATGGGAAATAATTTTATCCCCATTGTTACAGATATATGCCAAGGAACAGGGAATTTAGAAAAAAGGAAAGTAGGTTTTTATTATCCCATGGGACCCGGCTTACACAAATGAAGTATAGGACATATTCTCCCTAATGTGGTATGCATATACTGAGCGCTGGCTCAACATCAAGGTCACCTGATGGCAGTATAAGGGCCAGATCTGCGTGTGGGGTTTTGGGGTGAGTGTTACAGATTTATACACGAAGTGTGGCACCTGACAGATGGGACAATTTAGTTTAAAACTTGTCCTTGTCGTCCCAGATGGGATAATTTGCTTTCAGAAACTTTTATATTGAAGCCCAGGTGCCTCACCTCCCCACCTCTGGCCACCCCCCATCCCACCTTCTCTCCACAGTTGGAAGTACTAGTGGACTTTTGTTGCACTCTTTTGAACAATGCCCCCTAGGCTCTTTAGAAGGAAAATGTTACAAATACACAAAGGTATGAATAGCTTAGTAAAAGGTAACAACTGACATTCAATGTTTAACAGCCTTTCTTTCCCCTAACATCTTGCAAAAGATATAACACTGCATCACTGGCCCAATGACATACCCCAAAGCATTTGAATTTTGTAAAGAAGGTCTAAGGATAAAAGAAAGTCATTCTGCATCATCACGTGGGACAGTGGTATTTAAAGGTCATCAGAAAAGCATCTTTCTGACACGTAACATTAATGGCAACCTCTTGGTATATGAGCTGCTGATAATATGTTGCTAAAAGCATTGTGTGACAAATGGAAATAAGAGCATTTGTCATCAAATATTTCTTACTGCTTGTACAAATAGAAAAGATAAGGTTCATGGTATTTATTCTTCTGTCTCTTAGTACGTGGGCACATTTCTATCAGAGTTTTATCTTTATAGCTGTATCTCCTTCAAAGATATAATAACCGTGAGTGGAGTTCCTAACCATTGGTAAGGTAAATTTTAGTGTTTGTGGCCAGTGTTGGAAATAATAATGAAATATACTTCTGGTACTGGAATGACAAAAGAAATGTTTTTTAATTACAAAATAGAATAAAGTAGCTACACATGTAAGAATGTGGGCCTTCCTGTGGGCCTCTGGTTGATAGGGCATTGCCGACTAAAAATGATCTGTAAGCAGTTTTGTTATTGTGAAATGATAAATGATAGACAATTGCAGATGATCTTTAAATATGAATCTAGGAATACCAGATATATATCAAAGGGAAAGGGTAATTGCTATATAAATTAGCATTAGTTACAAGATAAACTGATTCATTGTATTTTTCCTGAGCAAAATTGTACACGTTTTGAGTTCTCTCCTCCATTTCTCCAGATAAAAGGCTGGAGTGGGAAGGTTGGGAGAGCTTGTTTCACAGGGCCCAGTGGTAAGTCATTTAACCTATCTTTGTTAAAAAAAGTTGCCACTTGAACCATCTTCATTAGGTTTTGATTATTAAGGGCAGTCCTAGTTTTGAAAACTCTGCATTTCAACCATAATCAAACATATTGTTTAATTATTTGATATTAAGCATCAAATACTTGGGTGCTCATCTTGATATATTATTTTATTTTTATCATCAACTATTCTGTAATTAGAAGTTGTGAAACTGACTAAAATAGTCTAGGTCCTGGGAGAAGATATGTTGCACACTCAAACATGTTTCACTGAAGAAAGTTAAAGGAAACATTTTAAAGGGTTTGAGGTGAGATAAGGGAACAAATGCAGAATTGATCAAGAACCCCGAGTGAAGCTGTTACCGCCACCTCAGGCGCAGCCGTGAGGGAGGAGCATTATAGGAACCAGAAGGAACTTGGAGGTGTGCAAGAGGCACTTCCACCTGCGTTAAGAGCTCTAACCCTGAGACTCAGCCACTTGCAGGCTGCAGTAAGAAAGAGGTAGGGAAGGAGATAAACATCCCAAGTTTGGCTTTCCTGGAACTTTCCCTTGATCAACCCAGCAGAAAGCCACAGAACCACTGCAGAACCAGGGAACATGTGTGATTTAGTACAGAGATCAGCCTCCACCAGTAATAGAACAGAGCAGAGAATGGTGGGGAATAGAGAGAATGGGTTTTTAAATATGTTATCCACATATGAATGAGATCGTGTGTGTGTGTGTGAGAGAGAGAGACAGAGAGAGAGGGAGAGATCATTCTCTTTGATGTGAACTTGACCTCTCTGGGCTTCGATGTCCACATCTCTAGAGTCCCTCACTCTGCCTCACTTTGCCACCACTCCCACAGTCACACCTGAGGACTTGTAACCATCAGTGGTGTCCCCACTTCTTATTCTAGTTGTAACCATCTAGTGTTTCACCACCCTCTTCTGTATTTCCAATTTCTTTACTCTAATATGCCCACTGCAAGAATTTTCTGAACTCATTGAGGCCTAAGGTGACCTCATATGACCTTCTTCCATGTTCCCTTTCCTCTTCATCTTGCTTAGATTCCATCATTCTCATTACAACATTTTTTAAACTCCCTGAGCTCCCCGTTCCCTTCTCCCTTTATTGGACTTACCTAGTAAAAGCCCAGCCCAAGCTAACATCTAAACTGACTTCTGTGATCACTGATGAAAAAAAATAAAGCACAACTCATTTGACTGAATTCAGTGTATGGTAATTACCATAAGCTTCAAATAGATGGTCATACCTAAAATCATAGAAAAACAAAACTCTCTCGGTACTATAAAACAAGAGTTGTAGTGCTTTTGTCATGTGCCAAGGGATCCAGAGGAAGGCAGCTGCAGGCTAATTCCAGAATTAGCAATGTCAAGATGCTAGGCTAGTGTCTCTTGGTGTTTCCAACATGGTTTCGAGATCATGGAAGCATTTTCAGTCACCATGGTTGCGCTTCCCACAGACTCCCAGGCCAGACACATGAGGTTGTGTTGCAAAAAGCACTTCTCATGTAATCCTTCTCTTATTAGAGAACAAAATTCTTTCACATAAAATCCCTCCTCATAACACATAGTCCAGAACTGGGCTCATGCCCATTCTTGGACCAGGGGCCCAGCCCACCTTTCCAGAAATCAAGTCTTCTCTGCTTAATTCCCAGACATAAAGGAGTGTTCTGTTAGCAAGGATGGAGGATGCAGGGATGACTTATGTAGAGAACAGGTAATCCGGGCCAGCAGCGCCTGGTTGTAAATATGTTAGCCTTTTCCTCGGGGGACATTCACGTATCTGTGTCCTTACATTCAGACCCACTGTTGCTAAGTTTCGGTAGTGTATAACAGCTCTAATAAGAAGTAAGAATAAGGACTTTCTGAGAAATCATGATAGTAAGTACTTACTAGCATCCATCCACTTTCTGTCTTAGGTACTTTAGGAGATAAGGAGAAAGTATATGATAGGATTTGACCCTGGAAAATCACCTTTAAATGTAATCTTCTTTTATATTGTTTACGGATCTAAATATTATGTGAGCATTTTTCTTCCTTCAAAATGTGTGAAATTTATTTGCTAATAAATACTATTAGGTTTTAATGAAGTTTGGCTAGTTCATTTAACATAGAATTAATAAATATATATACAAAACTTTCAAACTGAATGTCCATGAAAGCATTTACTAATTGTGGCTGTTTTAGTGAGAAGATAACATCTAACCATTTGCTAGAATGTACATATTATTTTATCTATCTAGTGTAATATTTAGACTTTATAGTAGTGAGTAGATTTTGACACCAGCCTTTGATAAATCTCTCCCATTCTATCACCTGTTATCAAATTAAAGCTAAGTCAAAAGAAAATGCTGATTTCCTAAAAGGAACCTCAGGTAAGGGGAACACATCGGGTGTGAGTGTGATATCAAAGTGCATTACTTGTTTTGAATTCTCACAATAAGTAAATATCAAATTAATGTTACTTCCTCTCTTGGCAAAGATTTGTAACCAATAATTACATTGATACATGTGCTATGTCAGTGGCAGCAGTGAAATTCATAGTATTTTTATGTGAAATGTACTGTTTTATTGCATTAATTCACATTTAATGTGTACACAGTAATAACCATAAAATATGATAACCAAAGTTATATATTTTCTCCAGAACATTCATTTAGAGAGCTTTCAAAAGAGTCTGAGGAAATTAAAATATCAGTCAGTTTACCTGCTGGATACAGAGAAAGAGCAAAAAGCAGTATAATATCTTTATAAGCCACCCATTCCTCCCCCTGTAATGTTCTTACCTCTGGCTGGTAAAATACAATAGTCATAACTCTGTACATATTTTTTAACTATGGTACACAAAACAAAGGGTTCTGGAGTGAAGAAAAATATACTTTCTTCAGTAAAATTGAATTACTCACATGATTACAAACAGGAGGGCTGAAAGTAGGAGAAAGCAGGAAGGTGGAAGTCCCAAAGCCCCTTTCATGGTAATGGACCACAGAAAGATGATGCCCATAAAGGCAGGAAGTCTCTTAGAAGAGGCAGTAGTAGAGGCCAAGGTGATACTGAGACATGACAAATGAGCAGGTACCCAGTGAATCGAACAAGAATGAAAAATCTTTGTCGTATCAAGGGCCAAAAAAGTAAATAAATAAAAAACATCACAGCAGGATATACTGTTCTAAAATCTGTGGAAGAGGAAAGCAAGTAATGGCTGATTTAAACTTGACAATGAACACAAAATGGTTCTAGAAAGACAGGAGGCTTTCTGTGCCATTTTGTCTTACTCTAAGATTGGAATATTCTCGCAGTCCACTCCCCTGCTCCAGGATACGTACGAGAGTCAGTCGTTTCAAATTAAAGCATACTTCAAGACCCAGTTCCTACCCTGGGCCCTTGGAGGAGCCTCTCATGACAACTATAACACCTACTGATTCTTCCCTTAGTTAAATTCCTATCGCCTTCATGTTATTGATACAGTTTGTTCATTAATTTATTCTTTGATTCATTCAACGTTTAATAAACACTCTCCATGGGTTGAATGTAGCTTTGGTTTATCACTGAGTTATATTCCAATTAAGATATGTATATTAATGTACCTACAATTGAATGCTTTTTTCATTGATTCAATTCATTTTGAAAATGCAGATATTACATATAATTTTAAAAATTTAACCAAAGAGAGAGGTTTAACAGAAAGAGTAAAGCTTCTTTTCTCAATACAACCTTAGTCTTCCTCACCAAAATGGCCGCTTATTTTTTGAGTGTTCATGTAGAGAGCAGGATAAAATACTGGCTTATGATTTTCTAAAAATATTTTTTAAATATAAATAAATAGGATCTATACACATACACATGCACACACACACATAATGTTTATACATACAAATACACATGCACAACTATGCTGTTTTATGTATCACATTTTTCTCTTAACTCTCTATTTTGGAAACTGGCTGACATTAAACTATCATGGCAGATCCTGGGAGTTGGCCTTTATCATCCAACCCATCTCCTCTCCTTCCTGGTTCACAGATAGACTACATTTCCAACACTCTCTAGCAATTAGCTGTGACCAGCTGAGTGAGTTCTAAGCAGTGGTATGGGAGTGGAAGTGATGTGTCTCGCTTCCACATCTGGTCATAAAAGTATCCAATGCATGATCCTCTCCCCACTTCCTATCTGCCAGCTGGATGTTAGTGACCAGGGTGGCCATCGAGGCCAGGTGTTGAAGATGGCAGAGGCTACATCAGCCTGGATGTCGAAGGACTGCAAGGAACACATCTCCCTGGCACCCTCCCCTGCCCCTAACTGGGGCACTCACACTGGGCTATAACATGAACAAGAAATCACATTCATATTGTGAAGACACTGGAACTCTGTGATTAGTGTCAGCAGTTAGTATTAACACAAACTTACACACACCGGTTCATATAACTGTTTTTAATGTCTAAGAAGAACATGGTTCATTGTTTGTAAGAACCATTATTCATTTAAGCTATCTCTTGTTGATAGGAATTTAAACTGCTAGTGGTATATGTTATTAATGATATCATGAATAATCTTATACATATGTTTTTGTTCTGAGTGTGCATAGGGTAAATTCATAGCGGTTAGAACTGTGGATCAAAGGTACGTATTTCAAACACTTCCGTACTTTGGCAGAAATACTGACTTTTTTCCTCAAATTATTTGTCTCCTTCAATTGTGCTTGAGCATATTTCCTTTTTCAAATCTTCAGGGACACTTAGGTATCATAAAATTGTTAATGTTTTTCCAATATGGTTGTTGAAAAATAGATTTTATTGTATAAGTTTACAGTTCTAAAGTTTTGAGTGAGATTGTATGTCGTTTTATATGTTCTTGGCCATTTATATTTATTTTTCAGCAACCTGAATACTCATATCCTTGGCAGATTTCTCTAAAGGGCTATTTGTCTTTCTCATGTTGATTTATAACAGAACCATAAGCGGCTTGAGAAAGATCTTGTTGGGTATATCTTGGTTAACTCTCAGCACAGGAGCCTAATATATTTGAGCAGTTTCTGCCTATTTAAAAAATACTTATAGTTTTTGCAGTTCTTACCACAACAGTATAAACAGTTGTCCTCTACACTCTGTGGAAGGGGGAATGGAGGCTGAAGAAAGTTAGTTTTCAAGGTCAAATAACCACCAAGTGGTAGAGTGAAGGAAGGCACAGAATCTTCAGCATAAGATCCTATGCTTTTTCCAGCATGCCACTAACTTTTATGAAGTGGTTTTTCTGTACACGACCACCAGATTACTAAACCAAAAGTGCCCTGTATAATACTAATCATCATTATTCATCATCAATCACGTGTCACCAATTATTAAATATCCATGGGTGAATGATGCTAACAACTAAAGAAAGTGACTTGCAAAGGGCATTTTTTATAGGTACCTATGGAAGAAATAGAAAACCCCACACTTTCTAAGAAAATGTCCAGCTCTGTTATCTTGGAGAATTTCTAATGGTAGTCCCTGGTAGACTTCAGATGTTATGAATACTGAAGATCCTGGTGAATCCTGTTTTAATCAGTCATATTTCATATGAGGTAAGAGCACATGTTATCTTCACTTCATGCTCAGGATATGATGATGAGCAGTGGAATTGTTGCCTTGGAGAGGCATACTTTTTCCTGGAGAAAATTTGAAGTAAGATTGGACTAAATTACAATCCAGAGCTCAATTTCTATAGTTCTCTACAGAGTGCCATGGGAACACTCAGAAAGAGTCAGTAATTGCATTTGGAATTTCTTGGAGCAGTTCACCCAAGAGATAACATTTGAGCCACATATTGGCAGATGAATAGATTTCCTGCATAGGAGACTTAAAGTGCTTTCCTGAAAGTTGAAGTATTGTATTGATAGTTAGCAATCACCAATATCCGACAGAATGCTCTGAGACAAATCAAGCTACATATATAGAATGACAGCAGTTTTCGATACCACTTGGCATTATTAGTTCCCAGCATTTAGAATATAGAAGGTGAGAGAGTGTTCTATTGATAATTTCTAGTTAGAATTTCCATATCATAGAAGGGACTTAATAAACATTTGTTGAATTAAATTGGATTAAATGGGTTTCTGTGATTCAGGTACATTGTTTTTGGGACAGAATAAAACCTAAAGTGATAAAACTACTATGTCATTAGTTACATCTTCAATAAGACATAATCACTTTAAAAGGAAAAACTAGTAGCTAGGATGACGTCACAAACCTCACAGTGACACTTGTTCTTTTTAGTGGCTTTCAGGAGGTAAAAACAGAAGACACTTACGGCAGAAAGTTCGCCAATGATTCACAGTCCCTAGGCCCATCACTGCCCACGATATAACACTGTAGGAGAAAATGGTTCCCCATCCAGGGACTATATCTCCCTGCCTCATTTGCATCTAGGTATGACTATATGGCCAGGTTTCAGCAATAGAATGTGACTGGAAGTGATATATGTCACTGCACTCAAGTACACATCTGTCCAGCTACCAACATTTGCACTTATTTTCTTGAAGACTTTGTCCTTGTTTTGCACAACCCCCCAATTCAAGCAGGCTGAAGGTGCCTATAAACAGCTCTAAACAAGTGATTGACAGCATGGATATAAACCCATCTTCCTCATCCCTCAAGTGAGATAACTCTGAGCTTTGTGTATACTTTATATTGCGTCCTGGAATTTCCCCAACAAGGTTAAGCTCTGGTTGCCCACAGTGGTGCCTTGCTTGAAAACATGCCCCTTATTCGTTGCCTTCTTTTCCCTGTCCCCTACCAGCATTCATATCCCTGTAGCGGAGTTGGCTTCTGGACAACACAAACTAAGAGAATGCATTTCCCCCTGGTTCCTACATTTCTTTCTCTTGTTTGATGCTCTCGATTTATTGCAGTACAACCTCTAGTGGCTTTCTAAAAAAGAATCAGTACAAGGAACAATTTTGGGGATCTTGCATATCAAAAAATAGCCTTCACACTGGATTTAAATTTTAATTATATGCATAAATTATGAATATTATAATATACTTTGCACAATAATTATCATATAAAATTATAATAATTTCCAAAATTATTTTCCCTTCTACTTAAAATGTATACTTCATTGGTTTTCTAGCTTCCATTGTTGTTCTTGAGAGGTCCAATGTCATTGTAGTCTTTCGTCTCTTGCATGTGATATATTCTTTCTCTGGAAGATTAACTGAATTTCCTACAAATGTAATGATTGAGTGTCTTGGTGTTGTTTACGTGATTGCGTCTTCATTCACTGATCTTGGATCTCAAGGAACTCTTACACACTGGTCACTCCTTGCCTTTGAGGCAGGAGATAGTCAGGAAGGAAACTCCAGAGGCCCCCCGCAGGGCTGAGGTAGAAAACATCTACACATGACAAAGACCCCCTAAGACGGGTTGTTCCTGTTTTCTGGGATAACTCTGAATCGTGGAATGCGCCTGCGCGCTACCCCTGATTCATTAGAATATCATTATAATGAAATAATATTGTGGGACTCCCTTCTCCAGTAGCCAATCAAGAAAATCATGGGAAACCACACATGCGCAGTAGCTTTGAAATCCAACTCCTTGTACCTGCGCAGGAAAAGCCCGCCAAAGACTAGCGGGGGAGCTTCTGTCCTATAAGAATAGAATCCCCCCAGCCCACATGTTCCTTCTCTGCTCAGAGTTGGCCCACTCCCATGTCCTGTGGAGTGTACTATCACTTAATAAATCTTCCCTCTTTCTTTATGCTATAAACTCTGTGTGTTCAGTTCAATTCTTTGTCCACGATCACTAAGAACCTGGTTACCTGTGCTCACCTGTGACACCTTCAGATCTGCAATGTTTCACATATTACTTCTTTATACTTTTCTCCCCTCTGTTTTCTTACTCTGTCTCCATGAAACTCTCATTATTTGGATGTTTAAATTCCTGAGTAGTCTCAAATTTCCTCTATTTTTCAAAATTTTCATTATTCTTTGATTAACTTTTTTTGGAACAATTCTTCAGGCTTATTTACGAATCTTTATTTCTTTAAATCTGATATCATGTGTTTGATTTCAAAATCTGCCATTATAACCAGAAGCCCTGGAATTCTAATATCTAAACACATATGATTATTAGAAGAAGATAATTGACGGGGGAAGGAGAAAGGTGCAGATGAAGGTTTAGTAGCCAATGCCATTCCCCTTGCTCACTTTGCCTCTAGACCTCCAACACTGTAAACGTCATTAATAATTGTAACTGTCAGTCTAGTCAGCAAGGTGGGAATCACTCCTGTTATTTCAAACGGAGGAAATTTAACAAAAGGAATTGTTTTTGAAAGTGTTGGAAGGACCAGGGATTCAAGAAGGGAAAGGATGAGATGTTATCCAGAGATGAGTACCTGAGATTTTATCTAATATCTAGATTATAGATACTAGATATAACATCCAATACCTAGATTAGTGCATCCCGAGAGCTGCAAGGACAAAAGGGACAGTGGTGCTTCGTGGAACCCGTGTGAGCTGTGCTGCTGAGGGTGCTGGAGTGCTGTTAGCATCTCAGCTGTTATCAACACCATCACCCCTGCTGCTCTGCAGGAAGCCAAAAGCCTGCGCTCCTGCTGACTCTGCAGGAGCCCGGAGCCCAGTCTTGCTGATGCTGTTCGAATTGCTGCTGAGACTTCTGGAGCCCGTAGTTGTTTATTTCTGCTGCTACAGCTGCCATAGCCATGCCACAAATGCAGCACCTGGTCTTCACCTACAGCTACTTGCCACTGGCTCTGCTGCTGCAGCTGCTGCAGTCCGCGGCAATGAGCCCATGTTTCTGAGGTTTTTGGCATTCTGCTGCTGCCGCTTCCAGAGACAGATGTGGAAGAAGGAAAAGTGGCTTATCTTTGATCCTGCCTTTTATTTTTCCACCAGTATTTTCCAGTTAGTAGAGGCTATTCATAAACTAGCTGGCAAAGGAGTCTGGAGAATACGGCTTTGAGGAAGCGAGTTTGGGAATAGAGCTGAGAGTCAAAAGGGAAATGACCAACATCTACAGTTCTTGTGCACTAAGTAGGTGTCATTTAATTCTCACAGCAACCATTGAAAGTAGGCCCAGTTATTGTCAACATTCCATAGATGAGGAGACAGAGTCCTAGATGTTGAACAGGTTGCCTAGGATTCCATAGCTGGGAAGGTGGAGCCACATGCAGGAGTATAGCTCAGGTCAGCCTCATACTGATTCATGGGCTGTTAATCATTTTGCTTCCTATTGATTTTTAGTGAACTACCCTTTGTGCCTCCCAGATGCTATTGGGAGTGCAGTTGTCCTCTGCATTGGAGATAACTGTTGGTCCTCTCCCTGCCAAACCAAGAAAAGCCCCTTCAGCATTCTAAGATAGCAGGAAGCTTATTTCACTGTGATCACATTAGAACACAGGAGATATTCCCCTTTTCCACCCTGTCTCCCATTCTAATTGCACTATTCATTCCCTATGGATGGGAAACAGATGGTTGTGTACCAGCAAGCAAAGGGAAATGAGAGAACATGCCCTCAACAGCTCCCATCCTCTTCTGCTTCTTGCTCTTTCTGTCTGCTCTGCATGCAGTGCCAGCCCCCGGAACCCTGCCTGCCCCTCCACCAGGGGTGATGCCATTAATGCATTCTACTTGTGTGATTACCTTCACTTGGTTCCTGAGAGCTGCTGCCAAGATCCAGACATCTAAAGAGCATGATATGAATAGACTTTTCAGGGAAGCCATAGTCATATTTCCAAGCAATACATCAGCATTTATTCTGCTTCTTGAACAGCTTTTTAATTCTTGCAGAGTTTATTAGTCACCCTTGTTCTCAGTTGATTAAATTTGTATGTTGTTGCCGCCAAGGTTGTATTGACAGATATGCCTCCTTACAATTTAATAGCAACAGTTTTGCATGGTATGAACTGACATGATAAGACAAATGGAAAAAGCAAATGCATCACACTGTACAAATCTGATTCACCTTTCCTTCCATCTCCTTGTTTATTTGTGACATGATTGGGAATTTAATGAATAGGGTGACATTTGGTTTTAGTAAGATAACTCTATTAGTTTTTATTTATGTTTTCCTGTCTCTAAAAGTAAACACATAATAGTGAAGATGAAGTTACTTGGAATAACTTGAAAAGACACTCTATTTTATGAGTTAATTGTCTTAGGATATATTATAACACACTAATGAAGCAATATGTAGGAAAAATACAATATGCTTTTAAAATGCTATTGTTGTTAAATGCGATTCTCTTTAAATTCGGACACTTCTGAGGAATAGGAAGCATGTAAGACATGCAGCAGGAGAAAGGCTGGTTTGTTGAGTGATTCTGATGTAATTTTGACAATATAGTAGATAAATTTACTCTGTACTTATTACCAGTTCCTTGATAATCTTTGCAAGGCTGTAAGGGAAAGACAAAATCAAATACCAAGAATATTTTCCTTTTAAAGAGTAATTCAGAACCACACATGGCTTTCCAAAGAAAAATGATTCTTGATTTTGCGGACTCTTCTTTGACACTTATTTCTGAACATTGGCCAGAGTACCCTGATACGACAAAGCCAGGCCACAGGCCAACACCTAAGGTTTCAGCTTTGCTGATGCAAATGCAGGGGCCAGCTCACTGCATTGCTTTCCGCATTGGTGAGCTCCCACTCCTCAGCAACTGGTAGCCGGTTTCTCATCAGAGATCTTCGCAAGAGCTCTTTACCATTGGCTGTGGAGTAACTGCTCTTTTACTGCCCAGCAGTATAATAGCATATGTACTTTTGTGTTTGGCTTCTTTCTCTCAGTGTAATGAGTTGATATTCATACATGTCGTTGGGCAAAAAGGAGCCCATTCCTTTTCATGTGGAATTATATTCCATCATATATATTTACTGCACTTGTTTTTCCATTTACCTATTGATAGACATCTAGGTTCTTTCCACTCTTTGGTTATTGTGAATAGATACATTGTGAACATTTGCATATATGTCCTGTGTGACCACATGTCTTTATTTCTTTTGAGTGAAATGCTAGGAATGGAACAGCTGTAGAATGTACTTTGGGATCATGCAGGTTCAGGTTTAACTTCAGAAGGAACTGCCAAACAACTTAATACTATTTTGCATTCCCACCAGCAATAGACATCTACATGCTTTATAATTTGCTACCATTTGATATTATTAATCTTTTTAATTTTAAAGTTATGTATCTCATTGTGTCTTTAGCATTTGCTTGATGATTAATTATGCTGAGAATTATCTTATGAACATAGTAGCCATTTGAATGTCTTTTTTTTGCAAAGTTTCTATTTAAATCTTTTGCCCATTTCTGTTTGTCTTCTTATTGAGTTGTAAGAGTTATTCATACACTTAGAATACAAAACTTTTGTCATAAAACATGTGTATTATTTGTGATACTATACAATATATAGTATCACAAATATACATATATTGTATCACATTATATGCACATTATATGCACATCATACATATAGTATCACATTATATACATATATTGTATACATATATATACAATATATGTATATAATGTATATACATAGACACATAACAAGTTTTTCCATTTATGTCTTGTCTTTTTATTTTCTTATTAATATATTTTGAAGAGCAAAATGCAAGCTCATTACCTCTTTCCTCAATCATCCCAATTCTGCTCTATGCCATTTCAATTCTGCTAATGAGCTTTTTATTTCAGATATTTTTTAATTCTAGAATTTCCATTTGATTTGTTGTTAAATTATATTTTTCTATGCTAAATGTCCTGTCTTTTCAATCATTATGATATTTTCCTTCATAATTTTTCTTTACTTATAATTATTGTAACTGTTTGAACTCATTACCTAATAATTCCAACATTTGAGTTAATATTGGAGTTTTCTCTTTTTGGTTGTATTGTCTCTTGAGAATTACTTGTATTTTCTTGATTTTGTATATATTGAGTGTGTTTGGATAATATCCTGAACATTGTGAATACTATGTTGGAAAGACTCTAAATTTTGATATATTCTTCCAAAGAGTGTGGATGTTTTTGTTTTAGAGGTTAATTAACTCAGTGGGTAACAGCTCAAATCTTGATTCGGTCCTTATAGCTTCAGCTACACTCTGAGCTGAGTCTCCCCTGCATATATATGGTTTAGGGGCCAGCCAGAGTTTATGTTCAGAATTTGGAGGTTCTTTGGTCTAACACTCGCTTTCTACAATTCCCTCCTCACTTCACAGTGACTGTTGCCGTCGTCTCTGACTCTGACTCCTCGGGACAGAAAGGCGGCAGGATTCCTACTAGAGTTTTAATGGCCCCATGCCACATCTTAAACTCTTGTCTGCTCTTGAGCAAAATCTATAAAATTGGGAAATTCATCCCATGCCAGTCCCTTCTTTCAAGTTTCATTTCCCCTCCAAAGTCTGCTTTCAAGTTTGTTTAATCATGTTTTAATTGTTTTTCTATTGTAGTCATCCTAGTTTCTCCCCCTTTGCCTTCTTCCGCCCATCCCACCCCCTACTTCCACATCAATTCCCACACTGTTTTCCACATCCATGGGTCATGCATACATGTTTTTCGTCTAGAAAGGAAATGGACATAATCTGCACTTCATTTTTTTTTTCACTCTTCAGAGGCTGAAGACCAATGATATAAATTTTGCTCCAGGTTTAAAGTTATCTACAGGAGAATCAATCTTTTGGAAACTTGCCTAAGAGACTGACTCTCCTGATTAACTTTTTTGGCTGAAGTAATTCAATGAATAAAATAATAGAAGCCACCTGGCTGGCATAGCTCAGTGGATTGAGCATGGGCTTGTGAACCAAAGTGTCACAGGTTCGATTCCCAGCCAGGGTACATTCCTGGATTGCAGGCCATAACCCTCAGCAACCATACATTGATGTTTCTCTCTCTCTATCTCCCTCCCTTCCCTCTCCAAAAATAAATAAATAAAATCTTTTAAAAAATAATAGAAGCCAATTGTAACCATGTGTGTGTGTAACCTTAACACCCAAACTTTCTACTTGCTACATAAAGCACCCCACCAGGAAGCTAATCTAGTGAAGAGTTGCTGAGTAAATTATTCCATTTCTCCTTGGAGTGTGAGAGCAGCCAGGACCGTCTGAGTTACAGCACGACCTTCTGGTAGGTTTCATTGCTGATGGCATACTGTCTGGTGTTCTCCACTCCGGGGCCTCATCTGACATATCTGAGATGCTGTGTTATGTAGAGATTTTAACAAAGACTAAAGCACAGTTGTTAATAACATATACATAGTTCAAAATTACATGGAAACAGATTTGGAAAATCTCTCAAAACGTAATTTTTTCTCTTAGTATCTCACTTAGCACAACTGACTTAATGGATATAATCCAGGATGAAGTCACAGATGATAGCATTTTATCTGAATCAGTCATGACTAGTCTTTGTGATTACATTTTCTCAGGTCCCTGTTCTGTCAGGGGTGTCAGGATAGTATGTAATAATTGCACCATTCTTTATATGTGTCTACAGTTTCGGAAGCGCTGGAAACTAATGAGCCAACTGCTCATATTTCCTTCATTTCAGTTCTCTTACATTCAGAATTAAAAGCTGAGGAAAAGTTTGGAAGTTGTTTTTTTTTTTTTTTGGAGGTAAACATGGGGCTGGGAAGAGATGGAAATTCAATTTTCTTTAGTACATGAAGCTATTAAAGAATAAATTAACAGATATGCCTGTGGGAATATATTACTTTAATCCCAATCAGTAACTACTCATTTCAAGCAGTCACTGTCTCTTAGGAGCTCACTGTGTTCGAAAGGCACTATCTCTGTGTGCAAAGGGGGGAAGCTGCTGCTTCTTAAATCAAGTTACTTTACACAGGTAGTGTTCCAAATACCTTTTGTTCCATTGTGACAGGATTCTACACAGGCACTTGTGTATTAATGTATCTACTTTAAATAAGATGGAGAGCATGGATATGACAAATCTACTTTTTTTTCAGTCTCAAAATGTTGCCATGTGACTTGATATCCCGAGATTTGTCCATATTGTCTTCACAGACTAGAGTGAGGAAAGAAGTGTTATATCAGGTAAAGGATCTGTTTGTATCATTCTTTCAGGTGTCTAATAATGATGTAGTACACACTGTATGTTGCTTGCACCTTTGGAGAACTCTTCAAAGAGCAGTTGCATAATTTTATTTTAACATGTATGGGGTGGGCAAAAGTAGATTTATAGTTGTGAGTATGTGAAACACAGTCTATTCTTGTATTATTTATGAATTATTATATTATTCATGTGTATTGCAACTGTAAACCTACTTTTGATCACCCCTGTATATATAGTAAGGCAAGCCTCATCTTTCTCAGGGAGTGAGTCTTGTCTACAGAATTTAACTGCTTGCTTGATCCTGAGAGAAATAGAGCTGACAAAATTCTGGTCCATCTTCCACTGGCAGAGCCCTGGGATGAGATTCTGGAAGGCCTCTTCCCAAGACAGGGCATTGTCATCAAGCTGCTAGGTGGAAGATACTTCACAATGGTCATGCCTATGTTTTCCTGCTCTGAGAGGTATATACAAGTTATTAGTAAGAGAAATACTTATCAATAACAGAAAAAGAGGTCTCCTACTTTCAAAACACAGGCTGAAATGCTTCACATGTTCCAGGAGTAAAAGAGTTGGTGGTTGTATCTTTACCTGCCTGGCAGCTGTTGGATCTGTCCATGAGAAAAACTAGCTGAATATTCTGCATTTTTCTCACCACCCATCTCCCCTGGTTTGCCCCTACCCTATCTTGCCAATAAAGGTATCATTGCAGTGGTGAAATGGACAATTTTATTCTTGTCTGTCTGCCTGTGTCCTGTTCTAATCACATGTGGGGTCACGTCAAAGCGATAAGTAGTATGTTTTTAATAATTAGGCTCAGGGATTCAGAGACAAATGCTGGAATTTGTTTTTAAAAAGATGAATCATAACTTCTTAGACTTCTGTGCACTAAAATATCATACAAACATGCTACACACAGAGATACACATACATGATGGTAATTAAATACATGTATTAAAATATGTTTTTAAGGACTCTGACTCACGTTAAAGTCTGTTCAGAGTGGCCGCCCTGTTTAAGAGCTGGCAGTATGAAAAGGAAGAAAATAATGCTCTTGTTCTCAAAAGCCTATCACTGAGAGATGGACTTTCCATTGTTTCTCTACTTTGATAAGGAACTACAATAAGTACATGGTGTTAGGAAGTGGTAGAATGTTTGTGTGCATACCACAAACCATGTGTGGTATGCTTAATACATTCATTAAGAATTATTAAATGTGTATTTCTCAGATTCTTACTTGCTTTCTTATACCTTTCTAATATACCATACTTACTATGGTATATATCTCCTCAAGAATTTCAGACACGGTAAGATGTGGAATAGAATATTTAACTCTAAAACCTTTCCAGCTACAAACTGCCTCAGTTTAGCTTTCTACACGTACTCCACTTTATGTGTCCACATTAATGCTTTGCTTTGATTGGCTGTCTCATGCACTCTCGAATCTGGTCATATCATGGCCATTCCTGTCCCTGAGCCCCCATCTAGACTTCCGTTATTGTTTAGCCAACACAAATCTTATAAGCAGCAGATCGATGAAACTTTGAAGTCAAGTAGACCAGGTCTGGTTCTGACCCCAGCCATTGGGCCTTGAACAAGCTACCCAACTTGGCTGGGCCTCAAACTTCTCATCTCTAAGATGGAAATGATAATGATGAATAATGCCAAATGAGATCATGCTTATTAAGCAACCCAGCAAAGAGTCTGGTACACAGTGATGAATGAATCTTAACTTGCCTTCTCTGTATATTCCTTTGAGTTGAGAATAAATTCCATCTTTGCACAGAAAAGGAAAACAGCAACAAAATAAAAAGACAACCCACAGAATGAGAGAACATTCACCAATACATCTGACAAGAGGTTAATATCCAAAAGTTTTAAAGAACTTACAAAACTCAACACCAAAATTCAAACAACCCAATTAAAAAAATGGGCAAAGAACCTGAATAGACACTCTCCTAAGAGGACATACAGATGGCCAATGGACATATGAAAAGATGCTCAATGTCAGTAATCATGAGACAAATGCAAATTAAAACCACAATGAGATACCATCTCACACCTGTCAGAATGCTGTCATCAATAAATCAACAAACAACAAGTGCTGGTGAGGATGTGGAGAAACAGTTTTTTTTGCACTGTTGGTGGGAATGCAGGTTGGGGCAGCCATTGTAGAAAGGAGCATGGAGATATCTCAAATAATTAAAAATGGCTTTTTGACCCAGTGATTCTACTTCTGGGAATATATCTGAAGGAATCCAAAATGCTAATTCAAAAGAACACAAGCACCTTTATATTCATTGCAGAATTATTTACAATAGCTAAGTATGGAAGAAGCCTACGTGTCTACCAGTAGATAAGTGGATAAAACAACTAAGGGATATTTACACAACGGAATACTACTTGGCTATAGAAAAGAAGAAAATTTTACCCTTTGCTACAGTATGGATGGATCTGAAGAACATTATGCAAAATGAAATAAGTCAGTCAGAGAAAGACAAATACCATATGATTTCACTCATATGTGGAATCTAATAAACAGATTAAACTAATAAGCAAAATAGAGACAGACTCATAGACAGAGAGCAGATGAAAGGAGGTGGAGGGATTGAACAAAAAAGAAAAAGGACTCACGGACATGGACAACTCTATAGTGATTGCAGGGGGAAGGAGGGAATAAGGGGACTAAATGGTAATCAAAATACAATAAAAAAATTGAAAATAAAGAAATAAATAAAGTCCACCTTTGCTGTATAGACCATTCTCTACCTCCCACCTTGACTTTAGACCATGTTAATTTCTCCACCCTTGTTGCCTTAGGACACTTCCTGTCAGGTACACTCATTTCTCTTAATTTAAAAAGAAGTCTTGGGGCTCTGGCTGGTGTGGCTCAGTGGACTGAGTACCAGACTGTGAACCAAAGTGTCGCCGGTTCAATTCCCAGACAGGGCACATGCCTGGGTTTTGGGCCAGGTCCCTAGTGAGGGGCACACAAGAGGCAACCACAGAGTGATGTCTCTCTCCTTCTCCTTCTCCCTCCTTTCCCCTATCTATATAAAAATAAATAAATGAAATCTTAAAAGAACAGTCTTGGGCTCTGTTAAATGACAAAAATCATGTAAAGTCATATCATATAATGTGCTCCCCATGAGACTTGACACACAGTAAGTGCTCCACAAACATCCCTGTGGCTGCTGCTATTGCAAAGGCAACAATCACTTGTACCCCTGTGGTCACAGCTCTTCTGCTAATGAATCATGTTTGTTCCTGGAAAAAAAAGTCAATAAAGAGTCATGGGTAAGAAAATACCCACTGGACCCTGCCTGTAAGTTCCAGCTGTGTGACCTTTGACAAGTCACTTCCCCTCTCTTGATTTAGGAGTGCCATGCTAATGATCCACCCGTTAAGTTGTTTTGAGGATTGAATAAATGAAAATAGAAAAAGAATGTAAATACATTACAAATGAAAGTAGTTTCTGTGTATTGGCTAGTGCTGATATTGTTTTATCCTTTCAGTTCTAACCTCCCACATACTTTGAAAGTTCCTGAGAACAGAGGTGTATATTTATAATGATCTAATCACTTCATGAGGACAAAATGAAGTGACAGATGGCATGGGGCTGGCTGTCTAGTACAATGCCTAGAGCACTGTGAAAGTGCTCCCATAGCTCGTTTCCTTCCCTTTATCAAACCTACCACATACAATAAGTAGCTCTAGGAATCGCTCTCTGAGCATTCTTTGAAGGGAATAAATGAATATTGATTTTTCCTATATGCCAAGGGACACCGTTAACTATGGAGCATTATAATCCAAAAGACTGCCTGTTATTCCATGGGAATCTGGTTTGGTGGAATTGTGTCATCTTCATTTTATTACTAACATTATTCACTATATCCTGACTGCCCCAAAGCTGCTTGTGTATTTTGCTCTGAAGCACTGAGTTGTAATGTCCTATTTAAATCAGACATAGTCTTAATTAGTCTTCCTTTCAGCTTTGCCTTCATTCCCCTCCCTGTTTTCTCTTTTCCTTTCCTTCTCTCTACTGCTTACTTGCATTCATATTTAAACCATTGAACTGTCACTAAATGGCAAAAAAGCTTTCCTTTACAAAAGGCTCGCTAGAATTGTTCTCAGCTGCTTCCATCTGCAACATTTTCAACATTTCAACACCTCACAGGTGAAGCTGTGAAATCAGTGCAAGGCAAGGCAAACATCACTCTTCATGCCTTTGATCTTGAAGTCATCTCCAGTTAGACAAGTGTAATGTAAAGTGAAGCCATGAATAAACCTGGAAGGTAATGAAGTATGGGATGACTAAGACACCCATTGTTAGGTTACCTCTGTAATCTGGTTTTTCCCCCAGCATTATTGAGATATCATTGACATATAACATTTGTAAGTTTAATGTATACATAGTGATGATTTGATACACCTATATATTGTAAAGTGATTAACACAGTAAGATCAGTTAACATATCTATCACCTCTCACAATTACCTTTTCTGTGGTGATAGCATTTAAGATCTACACTCTTGGCAACTTTCAAGTATACACAACAGTATTGTTCACTATAGTCACGATGCCATGCATTAGATCCCCAGAACCTACTCATCTTATGATTGAAGTTTGTTACTTTTGACCAGCTTCTCTCTGTTTCTTCCAACCCCCAACCTGACAACCAAATTTCTGTTCTCTATTCATATGAGTTTGGTTTTTTTAGATTCCACATATAAGTGAGAAAGTATGCAATTTTTCTTTCTCTAACTTTTTTTTTCATTTAGCATAAGCCCTCAAGGGGGAGTATATAAATACATCCTATATATATATAGCATAAGAATATATGTATATGTTCTTTATCCATTCATTCATTGATGGACACTTAGGTTGTTTCAATACCTTAGCTATTGTGAATAATGTTGCAGTGAATGCGGAGGTAAAGAGATCTTTTCAATATAGTGATTTCATTTCCTTTGGCTATATAACCAGAATTGAAATTGCTGGATCATATGGCAGGTCTCTTTTTAATTTTTTTGAGGAAACTCCATACTGTTTTCCACAGTGGTGGTACCAATTTACATCCCGCCCCCCCCCCCCCCCCCCAGCAGTGCACAGGGTTGCCTTCTTTCTACTTTCTCACTAACACTTGGTATTTCTGGTCTCTTTGATATGGCCATTCTAACAGGAATGAGGTGATATCGTATTGTAGTTTTGATTTTTATTTCCTTGATATTTAGTGATATTGAGCATCTTTTCAGGTACCTTTGGTTATTTGTGTGTCTTCTTTGGAAAAAATGTCTATTCAAGTCGTTTTCCCATTTTTAAATTGGATTACTTGTTCTCTTGCTAATGAGTTGTATGAGTTCCTTTTATATTTTAGATATCAGGTTTTTATCACAGATGGTTTGCAAATATTTTCTCTTTTATCAAAGGTTGCCTTTTCATTTCGTGGATTGCTACTTTTTCTGAAGGGGGATTGGGCAGTGCACCACAATGTCCACTCTGGGTTCCTAAAGAGAAATGTGTGATAATTGTATGTGACACACATCATTTTATTTTGTCACTTTCTTCTACACAGTATGTTCCTGGTGGGTAAGAACAATGTCTATTTTAACTCTCTGGCACAAAGAAGTACTCAACAAATGTCTTACACAAATAGAATTGTTCATAGAAAGTGCTCTTTAAAAATTATTTCCTCTATTTAAGGACTCAAAAAGACTGTTCTTAGACATTCAGAAATGATTGATATTTTCATACTGTAGTATCAATTTTTCTGCATAATTTAAATAAAACAGAAAATACAGTGGGCAAAACAGTACTTGATTTTCCCTTATTTGGATATATAATGTCAAAAGATAAACTATGAATGTTTACAAACAATTTATTATCACATGTGTTGATTTGATCTCATTTGTAATATTGTTTACTGAGATCCTTATCTTCTGAATTAATCGGTAGATATATGAATGAATAGTAATGTGATGTAGTAATTTGTTAGTTGTAGAATCTAGGAAATTTTCTTATAGGTGATAATACCCATATATTATTCTTTCATCTTCTGCACACTTGACAATTTTTATAATAGAATTTTGGAGAGAACAAGGATCCTATTTTCATGAAGCTGGCTATGTTTTTATGAAAATATTGAACTAGGATAGTCCTTAAGTGAAATAACAGACAGAGTACCAGTGTGAGCAAAGCATTTTGATATTTAGAGGGCTGTAACGAGTTAAGAACATCTCCAGCTGACTAAACAAATTATCTGAGTTTTTATTAGTTATTCTTTTGGGGGTAGTTGGTGAAGGGCATTTTATATAATAGTGATGGGTATATTATTGAAGGAGACAAACACATAAGATGTTTCCGGTTGAAAATAAGACTCCAGGTACTGAATAAAGATTTATAAAGAGGCTTAAAGTTAATAGGTTGTAACTCACTCATTTGGCAGGTGAGGAAACTGAGATCAGGTATTTGAAGTTCAAAATTGCCCACGTAGTAGTGTCAGAGTAAGACTTTCTTCCAGAAATACTCCTTCCTCTCATTCCCGCCTCCACCAACACACACACAAAGGAATCATAATGCCACAAACTCATAAATTTCTTGGTTTGAGGACATAGCAAATATTTATGGGGTGCCATGTGAAGTTTCCCTGATTGACTATGTCTCTCCACTGACCAACTGTAATTATGTAAGTTATTTACAATTTTCTGAGAATGCACGCCTTATAAAGATGTTTATTGAGTGGGTTAGTGCATGATTATTCAAATGATTAGATGAATAGTTATTTATTTATTAACCCATTATGACTCTGGGCCCAATTGGTTACCAGGTTGACTAATGAGTCACATAGAAGTAAGGAAATGGGCCGCAGGACAGGTACGTTTTGACAAGGAAGAGGGAAGGAAAGTAGGATTTGGTGGAGGCTTGTAGTGGTGCCTGGATTGAGATAGCCAGTGGAAGGCTTTGAGAAGTATAGGTGGACCAAAGACAAAGAAATGGAAAAGGACTTCATCTATTCATTGCCCAGAAATCTCACTGTATCTCAGAACACACTATCGCTTCGGGAATGCACAGGGTAATGGTTGTATCTTTTGGGAACTTGTGATGGAGGAATGCCTGAGTTTCTCAGAGCAGAATTCACCATACAGGCTAAGTCTAGAGCTAGTTGCTTTCCTTCACTTATTGTACTCGAATGGTCAGTGGTCTGTTCAGTTTGTTTGTTTTGCCATTGTCTTAGATTAGTTGTCTTCAAATTCATTTTCAGCTGTGAAGTCCTTTCTTTCAATGGCATTTTACTTGTAAATTCTGAATGTGAAAGATACTGGGTTGGCCAAAAAGTCCGTATGTTTTCTTCTGTAAAAGAAGACACATTTTTCACATTCACCCATAACTTTATTGATTTGGATATTTTGAGTATGTCGGCTATCTCCTGCTATTGGCTTCTACTGGGTAGAGGCCAGAGGTGCTGCTTAAACATCTTCCGGTGCATAAGACAGCCCCACAGCAAAGAATTATTTGGCCAAAATGTCAGTAGTACCAAGAAACTTCGCAAACCACTTTTGACACGCTTGATCAATCACAGCACCTTCTCCATACACTGCACAAATCTTTTTTTATTTTTTGTATTTCAGTTGTGTTTTTACCTTTCTTGAAATAATAATGCTTAATATGCCTAAAATGTTGTGTATTTTCTCTCATCTTCATTATTAAAATGACTGCATAAAAATTCACCAATTTTGGTAAGTTTTTTTAATGCATGCTGATATGACAGCTGTCACAATACAATCTAACAAAAGTGTTTCAGTTGATGTTACAGACAACTAAGCACTGCTAGGGCCATTGTGCATAAAGTAAACAAATGAACTTTTTGATCAACCCAAAACAATTGGGGTTGTTTTTTGGTGGGTAGGACAAAAAGGGGTTGAAGGGCCAACACACCCCCTTTGACCATTCTGGAAGAACTCTAAAGAAGGTAGGGACTCCAAGGAGCATGGTGAGAAGAGCACTGTCTCAGGAGAATAGGAAATACATCATGATCATCTGAGTCTAGTACAGAAGAAATGACAACATTATTGAAGTCCTTGAGTTCTCTATGTGTGAAATGTTATCTTTTGGGACTCTACCCTATCCTGTCAGAATATATGGGATATAACCTTAAACTTGACTTTGGTTCACTTCCCACTAAAACAATGAGGCAAACTGATATTGAAAACATATATATTCAAGTAGGTTCTATTCTGCTCCGTTGACAGAATAATTGTTGCCTAGATTCAGAGGAAAAATAGTGTCTTTTACACCCTTCTCAGATTACTGGCCTCAGAACTTCATTTCTGTTTAAGAGGTAGCTATGATTGTTATTATTTTTATTTGTAAGTATACTTGGAATTTTCAAATCACATGATGTCACATTAGTGCCCTCCTCAACCCTGTTTCTTTACAAATCTCAATCTGTCCCTCTTTGAAAATTCATTAGCAGATATCCTACTTCATTTGGTCATGTATGAGTAGTGGATATCCCTTCTTTCTTTTCTCACACTTTAACTCCTACCTCCAACTTCAGGAAAACATATGGGACTACAAGATGAAATGTTGACTAGAACACTTACCCTTAATATTCATCCTTCAAAAAATACTTACTCAAAGAAATGGAAAGTTATTTCTTTTATTTTTATAGTTTTTGTTACTGGCAGATTCTGGAAGGGGTGAACCAATTGCTAATTTCATTTATTTATTTTTTTGTTTATTTATTTATCTTTTTTGTTGTTGTTCAAATACAATTGTCTCCATTTTCCCAGCATCACTTTCCCCCACCCCAGCCACCCCAACCTCCCACCTTCAATCCTACCCCTCTTTAGCTTTGTCCACGTGTCCTTTATACATGTTTCTTGATGAATTTTATACTTTTGTTGAATTACTTATTGTTGAATTACTGATGAATTACTGATTGTTCAGTACTGTTGAATTACTGATGAAGTATCTGCTGCATGCTTTGTATTGCCAAATCGTCCACCTCACTCCAGCAAGCTGCACCCAATCCTGTATGTGGGACTCTTCTAGATTGGCTGAATGTCCTCACATCATGCTAGTGAATTCCTCTTAGTAGAGAGAAGAGGAGAGGAGAAGAAAGAAGAGAGCAGAGGAGGGAGAATGACGTGGATATTAGTTCCAAGTTTCACACACACCCAGGGAAGCCAATACTATAAAAATGTCTTATACCCTGTAGAGTTAAGAGTGTCCGTTCAGAAAGATTTTTAGGATTTTATTCATCTCTACAGTAAGAATTGTCCTATTGGTAGTAAATTCATTTCAAGAGTTTGTATCCGAAAAATGTTACCACTAATTGAAATACAGTTGAAAGAAGAAGCCATTTAATGAGCAGTTACACTGTATGCTCAGAGAAAGTATTGAGGAATGACAATTCATAGTTCTATAAGATGGAAAAATTAACGGTGCTTGAAGCATGGGGTTGAAAAGCCATACAGGAGGCCTAAATTGTGTGACCCCTATTGTTAGCAGTGTGCTAACCACAGACGATGCAACATGGTATAGAGCTATGTTTGACATGTAAAAATATCACAGTATGACTTTCTCTTCACTTTTAATTTTCATCAGAGTGACATAAAACCAGAATAAAATATTTGGGCCTGATTCATTTCAGTGGCAGTCTTGACATGGCTTCAGTGGTGCTTTCAATACATGTCTCTGAGTCCTTTGACATTCTTCCTTTCAAAAGGTGGGAGCTCACTCATTTCTCCTTGAATGTGGACCAGACTCAGCGCCTTGCTTATAATGAATACTGTGTGTAATTGGATATATAATGTAACTCTGAAAGCTAGGTCATAAAAAGTTGAAGCTTTCACTTGGTCATGTTCTCTCTGTGTATGTGTAGTCTCTGTGTGTTTCTTTCTTCCTTTCTTCTCTCCCTCACTTCCTCCCTTTGCTCCTTCATTTCTATTTCTTTTTTCCAGGGGGAATCAGCCACCATGGTGTGCAGACATTCAAGGAGGCCTTCCGGAAGAGTACCACATGAAGACTAACTGAGGATCCTGCTAAAAGCTTTCATAGACTTGATGGTCATAGTGGACCACCTTGGAAGTGAATCCTGCAGCCCCAGGCCACTTCAGATGTTGGTAGCTGTAACCAACATCTTAATGGCAACCTCATGAGAAACTCTGAGCCAGAAATACTCAGCCAAGGTGCTTCCCAATTATTAACTATTGACAGTCTGAGCTGCAACAATGTTTGTTACCATTTTAAGCTATGACATTTCAGGGTAATCTGTTACATGGCAATAAATAGCCAATAAAGCAGGGCTAACCCATGCTACCAAGACTTTCTAAAGTTTCTTTGCTTCTTTTCACTTTTTGAGTCTTCTTCAGTCTTCCCTATAATTCTATAAGCCTCTTCCAACTTCGTTCTGATAAACTCAGTTTCAATTGCTTGTTATTTAAAGAAGACAACTTTAAGGCAGTAGAAATTATGAACTTAAACCAAAATAAGAAAAATAATTTTTTAATTTGAGATGCTTTAATTCAATACATTAATGTATTGTGGATTTTATATTTTAAAACCAGAGTTTTATGTACCTATGAATTTTAGAGGTACTCCCCTAAAAGTGTGCACTTTGTCTGCTTGGCATTGTACAATTGTGACTCACCATTGCTATATATGTCTCTTGATGAATATTCTAAGGTTATATGACAGTTCTTTATCATGTATCATTTATAAAGAATTAGGTGATCACAAGCTATAAAGAATATAAGTGTAAGCTTATAAAATGAAATGAAGTGTTTTTAAACTAAAATATATTCATTATAGATTTATTACCAAATAATTGTGTTGATTTATCCACACAAGTGGTTGTTTCAGACAAACTTTGAATATCCCGAACTTTAGCATTTACCCTATGATTCTATGATAATTTTTTTATTCTCCACCTATTTCTATAAATTTATGGATAATTCAAGGACAAAAAGGAATCAATGTAAAATGAAAATGCATGCTCATTATGTTAAAATCAAATGATTTTGTTTAGTATGTTTAAAACAACAGTATGAGCTGTGCTTTTATATCAAACTCAAGGAAACTGGTCATTATTTTTTGTGGTCATTATTTTTAAAACATTGTTTATTGCATTATTCTCTTGCCCTCCTCTTTCTGTGCCTCTTCCTCCTCCTCTTCTTCCTTCTCATCTAAGAAATCATTCCACAGGCCCCACACTGTCCATTTTGTTTTGTATTATTCCTTCTCAATTCTTTAAATTGCATGTATTGCATATTGATCTTTCTCTAAGCTCAATAACTTTTTCTTCTGTTGTTAATCTTCACTTAAAGCTATCAAGTAAATTTTTAAATACCTTTGAGTTCTACAATTTCCATTTGATTTATCTTTATAGTTTTCATTTCTATTCTGAGATACTCATCTTTTCACTCATCATGACTATATTGTCCTTTAAAATACAACCATGTGATCTCACCTATAAGTAGAACCTAATCAACAAAACAAGCAAATGAGCAAAATAGAGCCAGAAACTTAGAAATAAAAAAAAAAACAAATTGATAGTGACTGGGGGGGAGGGGGAGGGGGTAACAGGGGAAAGAAGAGTAAGAGGCAAAGGAACACCAATAGAGGACTCATGGGCATGGACGAAGGGGAGGAATGACTGTGGGAGTTGGGGTAACAGGGCAGGGAGAGCAATGGGGAAAAAGGTGGGAATACTGTAACTGAACAACAAATAAATAAATAAACAATAAATAAATAAATAAAATATTTTTAAAAGCTGCTTTAAACTCTCTGTCAGCTATATCTAACATCTGGATATTTGGTATTGATTTTCAGGGACTGCTTTTTCTCTCAAATATGGTTCACATTTTTCCCTTTTCTTGCTAACTTTTGCTAAGTGCTTGACATTATGGATGATAAATTATCAGAAATCTGAATTACATTGTCTTCCTTAAACAATGTTGATTTTTTTTTGTGGCTGACAGATGAATTATTGATGGACACTTTTGTTCTTGTTGGGCTTATATTTATGCTTTTTAAAAAACCTCATTTAGACACAATTCAAATGCCATAAAAGTCACCCTTGAAGTACATGGTGTCGTGGTTGTTAATGTTCACAGAGCTTTGCAACTATCACCATAATTTAATTTAAAGATATTACAACTTTATTTATACTTACTTTAAATTTATGCTAGAACATGTCCTTCACTAAAGCATGGTTCTTATGCTTAAGATATTTCTCTAAAGTCTCAGCTGAGTCATGAATGAAGCCTCTTCAGTTTGGCCAGACCTCTAATTAATTCCAGACCTTTGTGCCCTCTAGTCTTACTGTGTAGCTCTCAGACTTGAAGAAGCAGTCATCGCTAGTCCTTGTGAAGTCTCACTCTGCACACATGCAGCCCAGCCCTTGGCCAACCGTTAATCCCACACATACTTCTGGGGCCCCATCAGCAGAGCTTCCTTTCTAAGGCAACATGTCGTGCACATTCCAGATTTCCTCAGTGGCCTGGATCACCAGTCTCTTTGTCTTCAGATGAGTGAGACCACCAGCCCTGTTAGCTCTGCTTTCCTGCCACTGGGGAAGCTGAGCTGAATGGCTGACTGTGGGGCTCATCTCTAATATATATATTCTTTCAGAAATGACCATCTTGTCCAGTCTGTTATTTATTTTATGAAAACAATGACTTCATATGTTTTCCAACTTTATAGTTCTTTCTTTCTTTCTCTTTTTTTTTTTTGGTGAGAGGACATGTCTGGTACCAGTTACTTTGCCATAGTTAACAGTTGAAGTTGCTTCCAAATGGATATTGTAAACCAGTTTGCTATAAAATTTCTGGACTTTCTTGTTAGTTTTTTGTTTCCAATAAACATTTATTAAATAAAATTGGGCTCATTCCAGATCATGACATTAGAGTGTTAAAAGAAGAATTAAAGCCTTGGACAAGTAGCTCAGTTGATTAGAGCATTGTTTCCATATGCCAAGGTTGTGGGTTCGATACCTGATCAGTGCACATACAAGAATCAACCAATGAATGCAGAAATAAGTGGAATGACAAATTTCTCTCTCTCTCTCTTTCTCTCTCTCAAAATAAATAACTAAATAAGCATTAAAGCTCATATAGTTCAATCCTCCATCTGATCATAAGGTTTCCCACTAAATATCAGCATGTACATGTTAACAAGTAAATACAGATAGCTTGTTAGGATGCTTCAGATAACCCTCCAAAGAAATACACAAAAAACTTAATAACCCCTAGTACATATACACCTGCCATATACATGATCAAAATAGGGAACTTGAGAATTTTTAATACAATGGATTTAATCTACTTCAAAAAATAGTTTAACCTATAAGTTGTTTCACAATTCAATTAATGTCAATATTTTGTGTTATAGACAAAGATATAATTATGTCATGAAAACCCTATATATTTATATTTGTATCCTATATTAAGTATTCTATTTTAAAATATCTTTCCATAGAGAAAAACTCAATTATTTTGATAGTTCAAAAATTACCTCTACAAATGATGGAGTCTACAAATTATGCCTAATTCAGGTAGAGATCTTTGTTCCTAAGGACAGAGTTCAACTTACCAAACTCATTTCACCAGGACCTTTCCTCTCAGTGGAAGAAAGCTCAATAAATGATTCCACCATTAATCTTTCTGTAGTTCTAAAATATAGTAACAATATACTAAAATTTTAAACCTATACTAAAAGACAGAATGTTGTATCTCAGATATTTTAACTATAAAATTTAAGTCAGAAACAGGCTTCAAAAGTATTTACGATCTGTTTTACAAATTGTAGCTAAGAGCTTTGCACAATTCATCTTCCAGATGTAGACACACTAATGAATTTAAGTGTATTAATTTTCCTCTAGCATTTACAATTAATTATTGCCTTGGTTTGGCAGTGAAATGTTAAAAGGGGTTCAAAGTCCAAGTGAAGTGATTTTTAAGTGCATTGGGAATGATGAGTTATATCCATTTTAACAATGCCAAGTTCTTTTAAAAGCTCCATGCTGTCAATGTTAAAGTTTTTAAATCAGAATTTCCTGTGATAAATGCCTCACTGAAACACAGAAAAGTCCAGGACAGGCATTTAACAAACAAGGAAATACATTACGATAATAAACTTATGAAAAGTGTGATGTTTTAGCATTGTCATTTATAACCAGAGAAATGAAAAATAAAATTAAATTGAGGTATCATTTTCTGTCCAAGAAATTGGTAAAATTTTTTTAAGTTCCATGATTCCAAATGTTGGCAAAGACATGATGCAACAGAAGACTCTTATGCACTTAATCTGGAGCATAAATTAGTATTTCCATACTTTGGAAAATGGGCATTTTTTTGTAAATTTGACTAAATACATACCCTACAACCTTGTAAATACACTTATAGCTCATACTGTCAGGAAAGTGGTGGATAATAACCTCAGAATATATAAACAGCAACAGATATAACAGCATTGTTTACAATAGGCAAAATGTAGGTACTAATCATTTTCCATCCATGGCATATGCATAAGGAAATTGTGTTATATAAATATACTGGAATATTGTACTACAAAACAACAGAAATAATTAACTGTACTCAAAATGGCATGGGGAGCCCTGGCTGGCATAGCTCAGTGGATTGAGCGCGGGCTGCGAACCAAAGGATCGCAGGTTCGATTCCCAGCCAGGGCACATGTCTGGGTTGCAGGCCACAGCCCGCAGCAACTGTACATTGATGTTTCTCTCTCTCTTTCTCCCTCCCTTCCCTCTCTAAAAATAAAATAATAAAAAAAATAAATAAATAAGTGCTAAAAAAAGAATAAACCACTATTCTCAGGAATAGCTTTGCCTCCTGGGTAGTATCAACCTAATTTAAAAAAATGGCATGGAGAAGTATCACAAACAATGTATGAAAAAATCAGACTTAAAATATTATTTATTATATATTTATATCATATAAAATGCAAATGAATTCAATTAAACTACACTGTTTAAGGATGCAGGGACCCGTGGAACAAGTATAGATACATTTTTTAAAGTAAGTATTGCAGAAGTTAGGAGAGCGATTACTGCCATGGGGAAAGGCAAGGACTGTAAGTAAAGAGTGGAATGCTGAGGCTTCTGGGTTGCTGGCTGTGTATTATTTCTGGACCAAAGTGGTATTTATAGTAGTGTTTGCTTTATAACAGTTCATTAAACTCCATGTTTTATATCATATTCTGAAAATATGCTATCTTTTGTAATAAAAATGTCTTTAAATATATCCAGAAGATTCTATATAAATGATTAGGAACAGAAAAAAGAAAGAATAGATAAAAGAGCATTGAAAGGTATTATAATTCTCTGTCTGTAAATAGAATAAAACAATTCAAAATGATTGAAATGATAATTTGTGTTATCTTTTAAAAAATAGGATGGCTCCAGGTTAGATTCATATAAGGGCCAAACAGTATCATCACAGTTTCTTTCAGCTCTTCACTGCATTTTTCAGATTATACTATCTGGTGGTTATAGGATGGTGGTCACAAAAGCAGAACAAATATTGCATCATCTTTTTTTTTATTAGTTAGGAGAGCCTTTTTCCACATGTCTCTTTCACCCCCTCTTCACACACATACAGATATTTCCTCTTCACTCATTGACTGAAATTGCATCTCAGCCGCAGGCCCCCCATTCAGGAATGGGGTCACCATTGCTGACTTAGACCAGTTATGTTTTACCCTCTTACCTCCTCTGAAGTGAAGTCAAGGGAAAGAATGCAGATAACTAAAATTGAGGTTCTGTTATATAGAAGGAAGAAGTTGAAATGTTGTCTGCTACAAATTTAAGACTATGGAAAATATCCCTGAAAATCATAAGACTTGAGGTCACTCTGAAGGGTACTAATCAACGTTCCTGAAAATGGCCCATATTGAAAATTACTCTAATGTACTTTTAAAGAATTAAATTACCAGCAGGTAAATATCATACTACCCAAAGAAAAAACACAATGAGGTTACATACGAATCCAAATGTTACAAAAGAAGGAGGGACCACTACAGAATTTCTAGGGGAAATATTCCTTATTTCTAATTATATTCCTGGTTATGCTATTGTTTATAGCAAGGGACAACAACAAAAATAGACTGTGAGACATGTATAGACTAAAAAGTGTAACCACCCCACAAACCTTGTTGAAACAAAATGCCTGAAGAGGATGTTCCTGGTTTTCTAGTCAAGAAAGGGCAAATTAAGTTGAAAAACTCAACTTGGGAGAGAATTGCATTCAAAATAGCACTGAGTAGTGAAATTTAAAATTTAGACTCTGTACTATACAGGTAAAAGAAGTGACTACACAAATATTAATTATTTTAATAGTTGTAGTTAATATTGTTTTTAAAATGAACTTTACTTTTAGGAAACTTTTAGATTTACAAAAAAGTTATGATGATAGAACAGAGTTCTCATAGAGACAGCACCCATTTCCCCCTATTGTTAAAGTCTTAGTTTAGTTTGGTACATTTGTTATAATTAATGATCCAATATTGATGCATTATCATTAACTGAAGTCCATGATTCATTCAGATTTCCTTAGTTTTTAACCTAAGGTCCTTTTTCTGTTCCGGGATGCCATCCAAGACATCACAATACAGTTAGTTGGCATTGTCTTTGGTCCCTCTTGGCTGTGACAGTGATTCAGACTTCCCTTGGTTTTAATAGCTTTGACAGTTTTAAGGGGTGCTGCTTAGGTGTTTTGTAGAATGCCGCTCAGCTGGAATGTGATATTTGATTAGACTGGGGCTATGAGCTTTGGGGAGGAAAACCACAGGGGCAAAGTGCCGCTCTAATCACATCATATCAAGGGTACATACTATTGTTGGAGGAGCTGACCTAGGACGAGACCTCCAGGTTGACCCATCAGAGACTCCTCACCCCATCCGCTGTCCTCGGAATGTGTGCCTATAGCAGGAGCTGTTTCAAGGGTGTAGCCTTGAGGGGGTAAGGTGCTGTTGAGTCTACCTGGACTGTATACATGCGTAACCCAGGTAAGGCCTCTAGATAAACTCTAAGATTCCGGTGGATGAATGCAGAGTTCTGCTCACCTTGTAGCCACCCCAGACAAGCCTTGTCTGTAAGTTCTCTTGCTTATTACAACTGTCGTCTGTCTATCTCAATAGTCTGTCTCTTTCTCCAGCATACCAACAACTACCAGTGTGACTTATGACTATTGATGTTAACCTTGATGACTTTGCTGGGGTTCTCCACAGTATAGGTACAGTTTTTCTAACCCCTTTCCACACTGCACTCTTTGGAATTCACTACGAGCAGCCTACCCTTTAGAGTGGGCATTTATGCTCCTCTTTCTTGAGGACAGAGTATCTACAGAGGTTATTTAGAAATCTTCCACATGGAAGATTTGCCTCTTCTTTCATTTATTTATTCATCTAATCATTTATTTATATGAATATGGTTATATTGTTTTGCATATTTATTTTTATTATAATCCAATAATTATTTATTTATTGTTCCAATTGCTCTAATTTTGCCCACTGGGAGCTCTTTTAGCTAGTTTCTGTGTCCTTCTGACATAACCTAATGTCATCACACTTCCTTACTTTCAGGCATGACAAGATGCTCCAGGTTCATCTTTTATATTTTCTGCCCCAGTTCTTTAGAGCCTTAGTACCAGGAAAATATTTATATCTCTTAAAAAGTTTGTGCTTCTTTTAGAGAATGGAAAAGTTTCCCTCTTTGCCTTCTCAGAAAGTCCCTCACTGACTTTGTGGCTTAATAACCAGAGCAATGTTAGCTTTCTTTGCTTTTTCATGGTTTTGATAATACACTTTTATTTTAACAGTAATTATTTATCCATTTATCTTTATGCATTCTGTTGTAAGAGATCTCCAACATAGATAGAAACAGATAAACATGTGATATATATAAAACAGATAATAAAATCTCCAAGATTCTACATATTCTTATTCTTTAAATTAAAAAAATACTGATTTTCAAGGATTTTTTTGCATTTTAAGGATTTTTTTAAACATCAGGATTTGAAATTTGTATTACCCTTTACAGTCACTTAAAAATGAATATATACAGAAATGGTTAGACTTCATTTAATAAATGGACTTTATAATGTATCGCTTGCTGGATAAAAAAAAATTAGTCCAAAATCTAGAAATTTTTAAAAAACAAAGATTTATCATTCCCCATCATTTCTGAAGGTTAAAATTCCAGGGTAGCCAGGTAGTTCTGGCTCAAGTGGCAGCCAAAGCCATGGTCATCTCAAGAAGTCCAGGGCTGGAAAGTCTACTTTCAAGTTTACTCAGGTGGTTGTAGGCAGGCCTCCGTGCCTAACTATCTATTGACCAGAGGCCTCCATTGCTTACCATGTGGGTCTCTCCAGAGGGCTGCTCGTGCCACACCAGCTTACTTCTACCACAAGGAGAAAGAAGGACAGTCCAAGACAGAAACCACAGTGTTTTATAACCTAGTCATGGAAGTGACATATGGCATGCCAACCATCCCACTATCTAATTTTAGACCATTTTCATAACCCAAAATAAGCAACCGTGAAAATTTCTGCTTGGTGAAAGGAACTGTAAGAAAATGAAAATACAAACCATAGCCTGGAAGAAAATATTTGCAAAAGACATCTGATATTAAAATATACAAAGAACTCTTAAAATTGAATGATAAAAAATAAACAACTGAATTTAAAAATGGGAAAAAGATCTGAACAGACATCTCATCTAGGGAGATTACAGATGGCAAATAGGCATGTGTCATAATGATGCTCAACATCATATGTAATCAGGGAACTGCATATTAAAACAACAATAAGATACCACTACCTCCTATCAGAATGGCCAAAATTAGGCACACTGACAATATCAATTGCTGATGAAGATACAGAGCAACAGGAGCTCTCACTCATTGCTAGTGTGAATCAAAACTGATACAGACACTTCAGAAGACAGTTGGGTGGTTTCTTACAAAACTAAACATACTCTTATCATGTGATTCAGCAATTGAGCTCCTTGGAGTTTACCCAAAGAAGTTAAACACTTATGTCCATGCAAAAACCTGCACTCAGATGTTTATAGCAGCTTTCATAATGCCAAAAATTGGAAGTAAGCAAATGTCCTTCAGTAGGTGGATGAAGAGATAAACTGTAGTGCATCCAGACAATGAAATATTATTCGGTGCTAAAAGGAAATGAACTTTCAAACCATGAAAACACATGGAAGAAAGCTAAATGCGTCTTCCTACATGAAAGAAGCTAATCTGAAAGGCTACATACTATGTGATTCCAAGCATATGGTATCTTGGAAAAGGCAAAACTATGGCGATAATGAAAGATCAGAGGTTGCTGAAGGTTAAAAAGGATGGGAGGGAGCACAAAAGATTTTTAGGGCTTTGAAATTATCCTGTGTGACACCGACATAATGGCAGACACATGTCATTATACATTTGTCCAAAACTATAAATTGTACAATACTAAGAGTGAACCCCATAGTAAAGTATGGGCTTTGCATGACACTGATATGCCAGTGTAGGTTTATCATCTCTGGTGAGGACTTTCAATAGTAGGAGAGGCTTTGTGTATGTGGGGAAAGAGTCTATGGGAAGTCTCTGTACTTTTGCTGAATTTTTCTATAAACCCAAAGCTTCCCTAAAAAATAAAGTCTAAGTAAAAGAAAAACCAATAAGAAAAAAAGAAGAAAAAACACATACCTGTTAGCAACCATTCATCATTCATTCATCCATCAGCCCCCCAAAACCACAAATTTATTTTCTATCTCCATGGATTTGCCTCTTCTGGGCCTGTCTTATCAACTGAACCATGTAGTGTGAGCCCTTTGTGTCTTCTTGCTTTAACTTACAATGCTTTGAAAGTTCATCCACATTGTAACATGTATTAGTACGTTATTCCTTTGTATGGCTGAATCCAGCAATGTACGAGAGTTCCAATTTTTCTACATCCTCACCAACACTTACTATTGTCCATCATTTTTGTGCTCTGTTGCCATTTTCATACCTTCCTTGGGAAAAAGTCTACTCAAAACTTTTGACAAATTTTAAATTTGTTTTTTATCTTTTCTTCCCGTTGAGTTGTGTTACTTGTATCTTCGAGGTGGAAAATCTTATCAGGTATATGATTTGCAAGTATTTCCTCCCATTCTGTGGATTGTCTTTTCAATTTTTGGTAGAGTCCATTGATTCTCAAAGGTATTCAGTTTTGATCAAGCCTAATTTATTGATGTGTTCTTTTGTACTTATGTTTTTAGTGTCATATTTAGGAAACCGTTAACTAATTCAAAGTAAAAAATGTGTACTTCTGTGTGTTCTTCAAACCATTTTAGAGTTTTAGTTCTTACATTAAAATCTTTTATCCATTTTGAGTTCATTGTAGATGGTATATGGCAGGGTCCGACTTCACTCTTTTGCAAATGGATATCCACTCATCCCAGTACCATTTGTTGAAAAACTTGTTCTTCATGGAATGTCTTGGCACTCTTGCTAAAAATAAATGTGACCACAAATGTACAGATTTATTTCAGGACTCTGTTTTCTAAACCGTGACCTTATATGTCTATCCTGATGCCAGTACTACATGGACTTGATAATTATAGCTTTGTAGTAAGTTTTGAAATAGAAAAGTGGAAGCTCCCTTAACTTGTTCTTCTTGTTTAAGATTGTGTTGACTATTCTGGGTCCCTTGCATTTCCATTTTAGCATGTCAGTTTGGGCAAAGAAAAAGTGGATGAGGCATTCTGCATGCTAAAAAACTAAACCATATTGAAGATTATTTAGCACCATAGAAAAATGCCTACGACGTGACTGTGGTCCATGAGTATACAATTGTATTGCACTCTGATGTGCATAGGTATGAATTAAAAGTTAAATAAGGGATTGTTATTAGAAAGATGGGATTAGGCATTGTCTTCCTTTTTCTTCCATAATTTCTAATGCCACTTTATAATAAGGAAAACATGCTTGAAAGTTTTGAGAAAATGATTTATTTCTGAATTCCTTAAAGCACCTGGCACATTGCATTGCACATAGTAGACACTTGGTAAATACTTCTTGGAATGAAAAAAAGTGAGTTAATTTATATGGCAGGTAGCTCAAAGTTGCTCTTTCAAAACAACTATTTATTCCAGCTAAATTCAACAATTTGTGCATACAATCTCCATGAGTCAACTATACTATAAAAGTAGTACATTCTTCATAATACTTATTTTTCTTGATAGACTCACATTTTCTCATCATTGTTACTGATTCCCTGACAACTGGGCCTTTAAGAAATAATTTGAAATATCAGGAAAAAAATTTTTTCAAGTGGGCAGGGTGAAGTAGATCTTATGATTTTTTTGCCCAAACAATTCTATTCTTTGGGAGATTAGTAGCTCAACTCCTCCTGAGATATCAAAATCTAAGACTGTGATCAGTGATCAACCTTGACTACCTATTACAGTATTCTTGGAAAGCTTTCCTTGGAAAATAATATGGCACTAATTGACACCCTGAAGAATTGTATCAACAGGGGGACACGGTAATTGTGAGATACTCACAGGTAATGAGTTGATTTTACCAACATTAATGAAAACCAGTGAGAGTTAGTGGGAGACTGAGAAGCAAGTGGAAAACAGCCTATCTGTATGGAATTCTAGTAATACCTACCACAAACCACTCCACTTTTACTTCCATGATTGATGATGCCACTGAAAGCACTCCATGGGATGACTGCACTTTCTTGAATCTGAAACTGTAGACTATTCATTATGCTATATATTTTGTACCAGGACCTGATATTGATGTACACTGTGTTAAATGAATCATATTTATCACTCTCTGTTGTAGCACAGGATGTACTGTGTATCTTATCTTACAGTCATGGTCCAAGGGGAAAAGGAGCCAGTGAGGTCCGGGAATAGACTTGGACTAGAAGGCAGATTAAGGATCTATGGAGAGAAAACTTGAGCCAGAACCTCTAGCAGGAACAATGCAGAGCACTCCAAATACCGATGAAAACCAACAGTGGGCTCCTGCCATCTGCATGGTGGCAAAATGACAACATCTGCAAAACCAGGTCCTCCCAGCTTCAGATTATCATCAGAAGAAGTTTCCGATGAATGGCCATACCATTTCCCCAAGTGTTGAACCCTTGGGTATATAATCATAGCCACACATTCTAACCAAAGTAAAAATGAAGTATATATACAGATATTTGAAATGAAATTACAGGTGAAAACTAAGGAGAGGAAAACATCCTATGCATATTTCTAAGCTAGTACTTTAAAAGAAAGCAAAACAACTAGATTTATGCATGGTGCTTAACCACATATAATTACACCATAGCTTTTGCTTTGTGTCTTGCCTTGCTAATATTTCCAGCATTTCAGGGCATATGACATTCAGCCAGGATGTGTCCTCAGGCGGTGGGTGAGCCTTGCCAGACCGCTACCATCCCCATAGACAGTGGTGTGGAGTCTCACCTAAGAGAGAGGAAGTTGCCTGCAGATATAGCATGGGAGGCAGCCAGGAGAAGTAAACAATTCCAATGGTTACTGATGTGTTATACAAAATAAAGTGGAAACACGAAACTACTATATCTTTTTCAAGTCACTGGTTCCAATGTGTATGTGAAATCTCTCTTCCTTACCAGGTAGAAGATCACTTAACAGATTTCATAACTTCCGGGTCACTTTCAGTTATTCACTTACATGTATTAAAAGTCCACCAAGGTTAAATTTCCAGTTTTATTTCCACCTGAGAGCTTTCTCCCTGATGACAGGCCAGTCTTAAGTATAAGGAGCCATAAAGGGTACAGGGCGTGCCTGGCCTGTGCTTATTTCTCTTATCAAAGCAGCACCTTGGATTCCAGGAGAATCAATGTTTGGTTTTTTGGATATTGTTTTTCCTTCTATTTCCAAGGCATAAGTCCCCTTTCCTCTGGTCTTAGGGGCTGAGAGGGGCAGAAAGGGGAGGAAGGAATTCTCAGTATTCAGCTGCTGTGTGTGGGTTGTCACAACTCCTCTGGTTAAGATGGGCTGATCATTTATACATTTTCATGCCAGGCAAGCAAATGGTGGCTCTCACAGGCAACAATGTTACAAGGACACTGCGAGGTTGGACTATACTTACCTCCCTGTGATGACTTGAGCTTGCCCCAGCCTCCTCAATGCCCTCACCACCTGACCCATAGGGCATCCCATAGTTGCTTGCTGCTGAGCCTCCTTTTCCCAGTGTTAACCCCTCTTGGGTGGGATTGCAGACACTAGTTCATGCCAATGGCCCCAAATGGGAAGCTCACTTATTGAAAGATGAAGTCAGTGCTCAACTCAGATACTCTCAAGTTCATTTTGCTACTTTTGTGTGATACCTCACCTCCTCCAGATTTCTGATTCCATTGCTTTAGAGAGCTAGCAACCTTGACTTTCCTTTGAAGGACTGCCTTCAAACCACTGGAGCCTACAGAGGTACCAAGACGTTTATTTCCCATAGGAGGTTGTTAACTGTGTAGAAAATACACTGTCCAGAAAAGGAACATGAATGCCCCGCTTTCTTAATTCAGTCTGAGCTCATTTAGAGGCTTAACTTAAACTCCGAGCTTCCCTGCAGAGTCCGGCCAAACCCTACTTGCTGTGGGACTTCCCAGCCCTTGTGTGGCTTTCTCCTCTTCCTTATTCTGCTCTCCAGTTCCCTTAGTGGGTCCCCTAGGAGTGCTTTCATAATAAATCACTTGCAGGATTTCTTAGTAAGTCCCCACTTGGGGCCTGTTCCTTACAACCTGACCTAAGAAACCTACACTTGCCATGGAGCTGGGTAAGAATGGAGGTCTGCCACCAGTGCCCCCGTGGTTCCAAATCTACCAGAAAATAGGTGTTCGGAGCCAGAATCTATCCATGGAGCCAGCAGTGGAAGCCAAAGAGCCCTCTCATGTTTTCTACCTGGCAAACGATAATCAGTCCCTCCTGTATTTAATAAGACCTGACGCTCTGGAAAGTAGAGTAGAAAATTGGGTGGGGTAAGGGGACTGAATGGCTGACATTCGTTTGGTTTTTAGTTTAAGCCAAGTTGTGTCTTAAGATGTTGAAACAAGAAGCCAGGACAACTGTTGGGTAATTCCAATGGCCTACATTGGCAGAAGGGAGGATACAGGACACGGTTCCCCTTGTCTCTGATACATAGCATTTATGAATGAAAGTGCTCAGCATCTCAGTGGCTCTCCTTTCAAACTGGCTCATCCATTACTGGGGTAATGATTTTCCGTCTGGGCAACAGCAAAGCCAAAGGCCTATTACACAGGCAACATAAAGTTAAAAAGACATTATGAATAAAACGTTGGCTCGTGCGGCTTTTGCCAACTCCAGAGAAGATTGCCTGGTGCCGACACGTGTTTATTACACTTAATAATGTTTACATAATTCTTCCTTGAGCTCATTAGAGCTGTCAGATCAGAAGTAAATGTGTTCCCCCCTCTGTTTATCTCTAAAGACTTCGCAGTCAATAAAGCAAGATGAATGGCATCCAGGGCGCAGACACGGTACTCTCCAGCTTTGCAAACACTGCCAAGTTAAACCGGGGCCCTGGCGGGCTCCTGGGTTTTAGGATTGCATCTGATCAGCCCCTTAGTTCTTGACCAAAAGAACAGTGCTTCTCCAACTTTAATGTATGCCAGCAGCTTGATAAAATACTCAGTGCCAGGGAGGCCTCACCCGCGTAGATTCTGATTCAGTTGATCTGGGATGGGGCTCAGAAATCTGCATTAAGAGCAAGCGCCTCGCTGATGCTGATGCTGATGCTGCAGGTGTATGGTCCATACTTGTCCTGTTCTAGAGGGCATTTCCAATCATTTCTTGGCGGGGGTACCCCTTAACAATTTGGGGCATCTTGGCTTATGGGATGCTTCCTAAGCCTCGGCCACGACAGCGGTGACAGCACCAGGAGCAGCTGCAGCCGCCTCATCGCCGCAGCGCGCGCGAAAACCCCACTGGGCCAGCGTGGCTCCGCGCGGTAGTCAGCCGGCGTGGAGGGGCGGGGCCTGGCGCCTGGGGGCGTGGCGTGGCGCCCGGAGGCGGGGTTCAGAGAGCCCGGCTCCCGCTGACTGCTCTCAGCGACGGAGCCAGGGGCTGAGGGCACAGCCAGCGGGCGGCGCGCCGCGGACTCCCAGGCAGCCCGCGGAAAGGTAAAGGCAGGAGAGCGCGCCGGCGGGTCTTCCCTCCCGGCAGCTGCTGTCCAAGTTCCGGAACGTACCTGGAGCCCTGAACTGTGTGTCTGGGCGTCCAGGGGATTTGCCCAACATCCAGGGAACGGCTGCCGAGCTAGGGTTTTGCGTGTATCGCGGAGGGGCCAGGGGCCGGGGGTGTTTGGGGTCTGCAGCCGGAGCCTGCTGCCATCCCAGGACATCCGGAGTCGGAGACAACTTTGAACAGCGGCCCTCCTCCAAGTTCCCTTTATTGCTATTGTCTTAGCGCCTCCAGTCTGACAGTCTCCCCGGACTCCAGCTTTGTTCTCATCAGGCCAAACCCGCGGTCCCCTAGGGCGTGAACCCGGGAGGCGCTGGCAAGTTGCACCTGCCAGCCGGATCCGCCCAAGCTCCCTTCGAATCCCTGCCAGGTCCAGGGCCATCCTGCGTACATTGGGGCAGGGTACCTCGAGACCTGGCGCCCACGGGGGCAGCCGTCCTCGACCCATTCCTCTGTGTGGTCTGGGATCCAGACTAGGGCATCAAAGCTCCGGAATACGCGTGATTTGGGGCAGGAGAAAGGAAGAGAGAAAGTTTGGAAGCCTGGGCTGGCGTGAGGGAGTCGGGCTGCACATGGTAACAGTTGGAGACAGTGCTAGGGGCTTGGCGCCGGGCAGAAGGACTGGGACAGAGACCGAATCTTGGGGGCTGAGGCTCCAAGCCTGGGATGTCCGCGGAGATGGGGTGCTCGCCGTGTGCGCGTGTTGGCATGAAAAGGCTGTGTGTAATTGCAGAGAAGATAGGTGAAAAGGGGAAAGGAAGGAGAGAGGTGCTAGGGAGATATGTAATAGCAGTACCCGGTGTGCTCTTCCCACCCCTCCACATATTTTGGAAAAGCTATGCAGGAGATGCCTTCTTGTATCTGAACTCCGGAGGTGGGGGTGGACGTGGGGGAGGAATAAGTTTTACCCAGCTAGAGCTGGCTTTGGAAGTGAACAGGTGACAGAATACTTCTTAGTGTGTGTGTGTGCGCGTGTTTGTGTACGCGCGCCCGTGTGCGCGCGCGCAGCGGCGAGGGATGCTGGACCGCCTGCCCAGCGAGCCTACACCCTGCCCTCTTCCAGTTAGCGACAGCGGTGTGAGTTTTTCTGCCACTCCCTGCCTGAGGCTGGCAGGCGAGAGGCTAAGTGATGGTCTCGGAGTGTGGCAGACAAAAGGGTGCACTTGGACGACCCTCCGAAGGCCAGGCGGCTAGGCTGTGTGTGTCTGTCTGTCTGTCTGTCTGTCTGGAAGGGATCCCTTTTCTGCCAGCTAGGGAGAAAACACTGGTGGCACAGGGTTGAGTAGCAGAAGCAGGAGAAAGACAGGTGAAGCGGAGCCCAAGAGAAGTAGCGGGACCGGAGGGAGAAGGGAGCAGAGATTTAAAAGCATCTTGCCTGATAACTGAATTTTAAAGAGATGCTGGTGGGGGGTGACTCTGAAGCTAAAATCTGAGAGGATGGGGGCACAGTCAGTTTGATGGATAAAGGTATTTTCGTGAACGATGTTAAAGTAAGTCTGAAACCTTCGCTGAAGTTTATTGCTGGTTTTAGATAATCTCCTTAGACACATCTTTCCAGGATCTACTCCAGAAGTACCTTGTGACTGTCAGAAAGAAGTAAAAGGCTTATATACACAAATAAAATGCAGCTAAAATGAAGTTTAAATGAAGCTTTGAGCAGGATTAAATGGCTTGTGTAACTGCTGAATGTTGCTGAAGTACTGTCAGGGCCATAAAATAGCCAGACAAAAAATAAAGGGGAACAAAATAATTGTAACAAGAAAATGAAGGCTTTACAAGAACTTCAGTAATGAACACATAACAATTGATGGTATGATGCGGTAATTATTTTCGTATTTACGCCATTAACGATTGTAATTTAACGTTAATGTCCTGGTATTTTATTCCTTCTCATTTGCAGACAAAAGCACATCTGAGACACCATCAGGGAGTAATTTGGTAATATAAAGTCATGAATAGAAAACACTAAACCATGCTCAGAACTCTGACAACATAAAGCGTGAAACAAAATAACCTCATTTGCTGTTTATTATCTGTCTTTATAATTCTGTTTACTATCATTTGCATAAATGAATAGCTAAATTGTATAGTATATCTCCTTTAGGAAAAAAAATACTTGATGCTTATAGATATACTGAGGGGAAATTAGCAGGCAGGTAATCCTTACATTAGGCACAAAAAAGATTTTTTTTAAAGTTTGTAGCATTAAAAGCTGCCTGGAAATAATCAGAATACAAATTCAGCATACCTAGGCATCCTTATTTTACTTAACTTGGTTCAAGTAGTTCTTAACAATATATATGGAAATTAGTCAATAGGCAGACCCTAAACTTCTTTTCTACCTAATCTTAACCAAATCAAACCAAACCAATCCAATATACTCTATTTTGTTAACCTGAAAAACTCTTTTTTTCCCTAGTCAAACTTTCAAAGGGTAAATTTTCTGAAATCAAGAAGGAAGATGTTTATTGGAGGAAGTGTCTGCTCAAAACAAAATTCTTTGAGCAGACACTTAAGTTATTAATATTTAAGACAAACGTCAGAGTTCACACATTTTAAAACTATTGTGCATGATTTTAACCTTTGGAACTTTCTAAAACTGCCTCACTAATATGATTAACAGGACACTTAATACTTGTATTGAAAGAACTCTGAAGCAATACGCCAGCATAACAGCAGAGCAGAATGTAGTGGTTGGGAGGAATCAGTCAATCACATGAATGCTTAAAAAAATCCATTTATCTTGCCAGGCACACAAAATATCCCAATGATTGAATGCACCTTTTCCCTTCCATACAAATGCAGTGGTCTCATGTGGAACAGCACAATGAAATCAGTATTACCTGAGGATGGATGGATTCCATGTGGGAATAAGGACCTTGTATGTATTTTAAGTGCAGGGGGAAAAATGAGTGACAGCAAGTTGCTCATTATTGTGGAGACTGGTGATTGTGTGAGATTAGGGCAAGTTCTCTCTTACTGTTTTGCTGGTTACAAACTTGGGAAATGCAATGGTGTGGACACAGTACATTCTGAATATAGTTTTAAATATTCCATTCAGCCTTAACAAAGGTCACTATTTGCGTTCTCACAATATGACAAATATTTGAAAAGCTGTCCTTTTCTGTATTTCTGTTGTTCTTCATACTATTGTTCTATAGAGAACTTCTGTATTTCTTCTTTGTTTTAAGGGCTAAAATCTGACTTTTGGTTAATTTATTTATTCATTTCTGCAACATACTTATTAAGACCCATTATTAATTACCAGATATTGCACTAGGTGCCGGGGATTCAAGGATGAGTTAGACTCATTCCCTGTAGTTATAGAGTGAAGGAGACATTG
The DNA here is from genome assembly GCF_004126475.2 of Phyllostomus discolor. Classification (NCBI taxonomy): domain Eukaryota; kingdom Metazoa; phylum Chordata; class Mammalia; order Chiroptera; family Phyllostomidae; genus Phyllostomus; species Phyllostomus discolor. The sequence continues at coordinate 20,710,544 of NC_040909.2, read as the reverse complement.
TGTGGATAAATGCATGCACTAAAATGTTATAAATGGCTCTCTATTTTAGGGCCTTGGAATGAGATCAACTGGGTTCAAATTTTAGCTCTGCCCTGCCCAGCTGACATTTTTTAACCTTTCTGAGCCTCAGTTTTCTCCTCTGATAGATGGGGAAAAGTACCATCCACGAATCATAGAGTTGTGAAGATTGCATCTTAACACACTGTAATATCTTCCGTACCCAAAACACACTCTGGATCCTCCACTTCTCAGCATCCCCTATTCATTTCTCTTCTCCACATCCTTACCAACTTTCTGGTGAGTCTTGTCTTTATATATGTTATCTCCACTTCCTCTCTTCTCTATCCATCTTATGCCAATGGGGCTTCTGGCTTTACTACTTATGGAAACAACTCTAGCAGTAACTATTAATTGGTGAGATCAAGAGAGCTGCAGTCTTACCCAACTTCTTGGAGCATTTGAAAGAGTTTCTTTTTCTTCATAAGTAGTCTCCTTTTGGCATCAGTAACTTTGGTGGCTTCTGTGACACTATGCATCCCGGGTTTCCTCATTTTGCCTTATTATTTCTTACTCAGCCCCTCCTTCATTACTCCATCTCTACATAAACACTGGATCTTTCCAACCTAGGGGCTTCATCCTGGGCCCTCTTCTTATATCTCCTCTCCATATCCCTCTCTTTAGTATTTTTCATTCCCATGGTTTTAACTTTTATCTGTATGCTGACTCAATTTATGTCTCCTGTTCATACCTGTCCTTTGAGCTCCAGGAACATTTATTCAACTACTTCTTCATCTGAATATTTCACAAGCATCTACAGCTTCTTACATCAGAAATTAAAATCTATATTACCAATGTCACCAACACACTAAATTTATTCTTTCTCCACTTTTTTTTTTATTTGGGAAATGATACCACCATATACCCAATCACACAATCCAGAAACTTTACCCCTTTACCACCAATATATTTCTTAATTCTTCATCATGTCCCATGTGTCTGGGTAGGTATCTACCTTATACACATAGGTAGGCCTACCAGTGTAGATGGTTTATATCTGCATCTGTTCTGATTGGCCAGCGACTTGACCATTTGAGCTGATAAATATGTTTTGCTGTTGCCCCTGTTTGTATTTACCTGCTTCTGTCCATTTCCATTGTAATTCCTAAAGTCCTAGCAACATTATCTCTCACTTGTTATTTATGTCCACCAGTGATGGATTTGTGTGTAAATTGTTAGTATCTCTACTTAAAACTAAACTGACTTGCTGAGGTTTACATATTATGTGACATACATTTCATACAATAGTACTAAGAAGCTGGATATCAGTAAGGGGCATCTACCTTTTAAGGATCCCAGCAATTTAATATTAATAGGTTGAATACTTTTTAAATAAGAATTTGTTTATGGGAGAGGAAATATGCTTAGTTGGCTTCCCCACCAAAACAACAGATTATGGAATTTCAGGTTGTGAACTTTTTGCCAAATTTGGAATACCATGCCTGCATTTAATTTTAGGGAAATGAAGTCAGATAAAGTTCTACCATTAAAGAAAGTTTAATCATAACCTTGAATGGTCTATTTTTTTTCCTCATGTCTAACAGAGTACATTCAATCAAAAAGCTAATCTAGAAATATAATTAAGAGATGGTATCAAGAATATTAAATGTCGGTGTACAGACTTTTTGGACAAATAGTAGCAAATAAAAGCAGAAGAATTAGGGTAACATGTATCATCAATGTCAACTCCAGAACTGTTTGTTATTTCAGTCTTCCTCTCTCTTGCTAGGAGGCCGGTGTTCTTAGCAGAGGCATCCTTGAGTACAGTTTACTTTGTAGACATTCCATTTGTACGTTACAAGATTTTACCTCAGCAGGGTAGCAATGACGTACATGTAACCATGAAAACCAGACTCAAGTAGTTTGTCAGTGATGTCATTACCATTTAAAGATGAAGTCAAAGCTTCAATTTTCTCAAGATATAGGCATTTTCATTCACAAAAGAGGTACAGGAATATAAGAAAAAATGGTTCAATTGTAAAAGTACTTTATATTCTCTGTTAGTCTGATGATGCTGATCCTGGATTTCACCTCTGGATCACATCAAGCTGTAGACTCAGACTATTTGTTTCCTTCCATTCTCCTTTTCCTTAGCTCTCTTCTTTCTTCCTTCTCTTCCACTGTTTGTTTTCTTATTTCCTCTTCTTTAATTCTTCCTTTTTACTTCTTAACCTTTTCTTATTCCTCCTCTGTTTCTCCTCCCCTTTTCTCACCCCTGTTCCTCCTCCCCTTTTCTCACCCCTGTTCCTCTTTACTGTCTTTCTTCATCATTCTTATGTAAGTAAAAACAAACAACATATAAAGCTCTACCTGAGCTATTGCCCTTGGTGTTACCACTATTAGAGGATTTAATCAACCACCTTATCTCTGCCTTCACTTCAAACTTATCTGAAGAACCTTAAAATTCTTGCCTCAGTTTTTCTTCTATCTCAACAAATGAACATATAAGAGGTGGAAAAAAGGGATTGGCAGAATTTCTCTGTGGATTCACAGGACCAGACTGTAGAATGACTCTTTTCCAATAAGTGGTCTTTCTCACCAGACAGTATAAAAGTAGCATGCCTACTTCCTGAGCTCAGGCATCACTTTGGAAGATGCATCTCCATCTTCACAGAATAATGGTTTAAACAACAATAACATCTACTGAGCATTCTCTGTGTGCCAGGCTCTGTGCTAAGTATGTTATAAATGTTATTTTATTTATCCATTCCCCGCTCCTGGTAGCCTCATATTATAGGCAGGCTATGTTATAAACAGACTAAACATGGTTAAATTATTTAAGCAAAGGCTGCAGAACTGAAAGTGTGAGAGTAGAAACTCAAATTTTCTTAGCTGCTGTGCTCTATAGTATAGTACAGGTACTTTCAGGATCAGCCAGGTTGGATAACTATGACTACATTCATATTTATAGTGAGTTAAAAGGATACCTTGAAGCCATAGTATCTGCTTTAATAGGGCACGCGTGAAAGAAATGATAGCTGGGGAGAGTGGTGTGTATTGGCCCTGTGGGCTCTACATGTATAGGAGATCAGCTGGGTAGATTTAAGGTTCGAGTCTCCACAGGAAAGCATGGTAAAGCCAGCTTAGTATAGTCCCTTTCTTCAGTGTGGTCACCAAGGAAGCCTGAAAATTAGTGGGATTGTCAGTGTGGGATGACCCAGCATCATAGGCTTTGGAAATGATGGGAGTGGGTCCGGACACATGTTCTTCTTTCTCTTTCAAGACAATGAGGTTTTAAATTTTGGGGTAAACATGCTATAGATTGTTTTTTTATGAGAATGAATGGAATAGACACTGTATTTCAACAGAGGAAAACTAAGATATCATGGTGTAGGGAAAATGAGCCTTGACTGAGGAAAGAGCAAAACTGGACTCTCTACCCCATAAACTGAGGCAATTGCAACCCGGTGGGCTCTTTGTTTGTTTGTTTGTTTTTTGCAGTGTTCACTTCACATGATTTTATGCATGGGGAGGGGCTGAGGATAAGAGAGGACAGCTCACAATGGGTGCTGATTGTCTTACCAGGGCTTCTAAAAGTAATCCTGCATTCTAACAAGATTCATTTCTAGTTTGACTTACAGGAGAGCATGGGCAGTCTAAAATCATGAGTATTCCCACAGCTTCCTGACTGTGGTCTTGCTTTTACTGCAGCCTCACCAGCTAGGTTGGTCCTTATACAGATGTTAGCTGGGATAGACTCTTACTATGTCTGAATCCTCCAGTGGCTTCCCACTCTTCCTGAAAGCCTATGACCTTACAGTGGTCTATAAGGCTCCTCATGATCTGGGGCCCTGGTAGTCTTCTGATCCCCTTCACTGGCCTCCTGCGTTGAATGAATGAATAAGTGAAATAATGGATTACTCTTGAGCGAATGATGGACTATCCAAGGTGCTCAATAGTGTTTGTTGAATAAAGAAAGAATGGGAAGACATTGTTTTAATGAAGACATTGGAGAAATTAAGGTTAGAAACAAAGGCATAGGAACAATTTGGTGGGTAGATCAATGCAGTTAAAAGCTGTATATCAGACCTGCTGGATGCTGACCTCAAGTTTTTATCATTTCTTTACTTAACAAGTGTTTATTGAGCATCTGCTACACACCAGGCACAAATCTAAAGCTGGATGTCTATCAATGAACAAGAAGTGAACGTCACTGGCCTCTTTTGGCTGATGTCCTATTAGGAGACATACATTGCAATAAAGTAGACAAAGGGGAATTATAAATTCAGGTAACAATATACCCTATGAAGAAAACTTTAGCAAAGAGTTGGGAGCAGGATAGTTTTAACTAAAGATTCCACACCTTCCTGGTATTAAACACTGAATTAAGTGGTCATCTGTCCCCACCTCTTCTGTGCTGAAGGTGGTACTGATCTCAGAGATGAGTATAGCTTAAACAGTCTTGTACTGAGTGAATGTAATATTGTCTTTCTTAAGATTTTTGCATTAGTAAAATAAGGCTTCCTTTTAAAATATTATCTGAAAACCAGACTTTGACAAAAGAGAAAAAAGGTCCCAAATTGATGGCTTCTGTGGATGTGCTCTGCATTTAATGTTAAAACTGTAGAAAGTGGTTCACTGATACAATGGCAATTGTAGTATTCTTTTGATTAATAATTTAATAAAGACGTTAAAATTAGTGTAGAAAGCTTTTTTTCTCTTGCCTCACACTTAGCCCATTCAACACTGTAGTTACAAGAGACAATTGTGAAAATTTTAAACTGAAGAGGTTCTGTTTCCATGGGATTTTTTGCATTACTTAATTTTCTCAGCACCCACTTTGGTCTCTTTATTTTCTGGTTTGTGTTAATTTGTGATGGCAGTGATAGAAAATGAATACAGGCTCAAAATCAATATGATTGGCTTAGGAACATAAGTGATTAATGACAAGTCACACCAACAAAGAAATAATGATTGCTGTGGATGAAGTGTTCAGAGTCGCTCTGATACTGCCCTGTGGGCGGGGTCCCTAGTGACCATGGTGCCTTTATTAGTATTCCATTACTGCCTTAACAGTTAACACACAGCGAGCAGCTTGAAACTTCACAAATGTATTATTTAATAGTTTCTATGGGTAAGAATTCCAGGCAGGCTTGGTTGGGTACTCTAAGTCTTGCAGAGCTGGACAAATCAAGGTCTCGGCCAGCTTGAGCTTTTATCTAGAGGGTCTAGGAAATAATTTGCTTTCAGGCTCATTTAAATTGTTGATACTTTTCAGTTCCATGTGGTTATAGGACTGAGCTCCCCATTTCTTTGATGATTGTCAGCTGAGGGTTGCTCTCAACTTCTAGAGGCATTTCTGGGTGTATGGACCCTTCCATCTTCAAAACCAGCAAGAGTAGGTTTAGTCCCTTCATGGTTCAAATATCTCTTCTACCTCCACATCTCTTCTACCTGCAGCCAGAGAAAGTTCGTTGTCTTTTTTTTTAAGAGCTTGTGTGATTGGGTTGGGCCCAGCCTGATAATTCAGGATAATCTCTTTATTTTAAGGTCAACAGATTAATAATCTCAATTATATCTGGAAAATCCTTTTTTGCCGAGTAAGGATACATATTCGCAGGGGTGGTAACTGAGTGGCTAAAATTCTGCCTATGCTAGAGCCTGTGAGATCTGCTTCCAGGAAAATGCTTGTCAATGGGCACAGACTA